>NW_015173188.1:109680-122122 GCF_001447785.1 Gekko japonicus | reverse complement strand
GGAAAGAGGATTGTATTTAACCCCTGTTGATTTATGCTCTGTTGGTTCATAGTGTCTGCTTACTCCTACAGTGTGTGTATGCTCCATAACTGTGTAAATAGTTAAATAAATTATTTTATTTGGGCTAATAATCTGTGTTGTGGTCTGACCACATAGTCTCCCCCACTTTGCACAATACCAAAGAGAGGGGGTAGCCCAGGGAAGCAAGGAAAGGTCAGACCCTTGGGTTGCCAACTTTCCAGGGATCCCCCAAAGATTGGGGATTCCATCTCCAAATAGGGAGATTCGGCCAAGGGGTCTCACTGTCCCTCTAAAAAGGGTGGTGGCAGCAAACTTCTGGACTGGACTGGAAGGGGTCCAGCAGGTCACATTGAGCATCTTCATCTCCAGGGCTCATGGAGGTTAAAGCATACCACAAAAATAGCTAGATTCAGGTACGTGGCCATGTTGGTCTGAAGCAGCAGAACAAAATATGGGACTGGTGGCACCTTTAAGACCAACAAAGTTTTATTCAAGGTATAAGCTTTCATGCGCAAGCAATACCTGCACACAAAAGCTTATACCTTGAATAAAACTTTGTTGGTCTTAAAGGTGCCACTGTACTCAAACTTTGTTTCAAAAAATTGTTATTCAACACGGCCTTTAATACTCACCATTCATAGAGCTATTTTGCATTCTTCATAAGATTGTCTCAGTGATCCTTAAAATCCCTACAAGGCAAGTCACACCATGTTGATTTTGGGAGACACACTGGCTGAGTTCAGACTGGCAGTTTGGCCTGATATAGGCACGTTTCACAAACGGATTAAAGGGGCCGGTTCACACAGCCACAGCTGTCAAGCATTCCCCAGCAGTACTCAACCCGTCCTATGACGATTCCCTACTGAGTTTAAAAAGTACCAGGTGAAAGCTGTAGCAAACCCTGGAGAGTGCGTTGATCCCGCGTCCAGGAAGTGTGCACGCTAAAAGCAGCAAACAAGCTATGCGCCTATGCGCATGTCACCGGAGTGAAAAAAGCTGTTTACAGCTGCGCCTCTGCCAGGGTGGGCCAACAGGGTGGGCCTCCTCCCCAGTATGCTCCTGCATCAGGGTTAAGCCCCACTTCTTGAGGATAAAATTTCAGGAAGCATAGTCCACATGCTTTCAAAGATATTTTTTCATTCATAAGAGCTAGAAAGTTGCCTTATGAAAAGGTTAAAGGAAAGATTCTCCATACTACACAGATCAGTTCCCATGGAGAAAATGGCAGCTTCAGAGGGCAAACCCTCTGTATACCTTAGATTCTAGGTGAAATCCTTCTCCAAATTTTCCCCTCTGCAGGTGCCACCCCCAAATCTCCAAGAATTTTCCAGGCTGCAGTTGGCAAGGGGGTCTAATATAAAAGAAAATAAAGTTTCTAACTAAACAACCATAGCCATCAAAATAAAACAGGAGTACAGGTTGACATTATAAAGACTAACTTCTTTTCAGCCTAAGTTTTCATGAAAGAGTTATGACTCATGAAAGCTTTTACTGGAATAAACTGTGTTATTGTTTAAGATGCCACTGTCCTCTTGTTTTATTTTGTTACTGCTGGCTCTTGTTTAGCTAGACATTTCAAAAACTCTTGATATGGCCCAAGGAAAGTTCATTATAATTTGCTGTCACTATTTCAGAAATTTATGGGTTTTTAAAAAAACAACAACAAACCACAATGAAAATATATACAGACAGAAGAATCAGGAATTATAAAACACCTTATTTCATTTATAGGAATAATATAGCAATGTGCTACAATACAGCAATTGTTGGTATTGTGGAGAAGGGAATGTTGGTTACATACGTGGTGGAATTGTATTAGAGCCCAAAATTATTGGCATTTGGGTAGAATTATTCAATACTTGATTAAGCTGTCTCCTGAATTATTTCTGTTAAATTTCACTGAATCTTGCCCAAAGAAATACTGGACTGCTATTCTATATATCATTACTGGTACAATAATAGAATTTGCAAATGCTTGGAAGAAAAAGAAAATTCCAACACATAGAAGTTTCATGAAGAAAGTTATTTTTTTTTTATTTGCATGTAAAATAGTCAGAGTTGTTGAAAAATAGACACATATCTGGGTTAGAAATGAAATGGAAAATATTATTAAACTAGAGGAACTATTGTTATACAGATTGTTACAATGAAAAAGATTTACAAATTACTTTAGTGAGTAGTTTTACTCGTTTGGTAGTTCTGCCTTATCCTTGACTCTATGTTATCCTCTGTCCTAGCCTTATGCAAACAGATGCTCAAATATGGTTGCAGATTTTAGAATACTTTAATGGTGCTCAAAGAGCAGTCTTTGGAGGACTTTGTGTGGTGCTCAGATGGACTGGGTGCAATTGTCTGCCTTGCCTTGTGCAAAGTTCAGCAGTGGAGGCCCAGGCCCTGGTTCCTCTCCCATCTCACCTCTCATGTGGGATTCTGGTGGGCTAGGTTCTGTCTCCCCCACCTCACCTCAGGCAGGCTGTGCACTTCCTGCCTCTGTGCTGCAACTTTAATGGCTCTCGGCAGTGCAGGAGTCTCTGTGTGTGTGTGTTTGTGTGTGTGTGTGTGTGTGTGAGAGAGAGAGAGAGAGAGAGAGAGAGAGAGAGAGAGAGAGAGAGAATCTGGCACCTACTTTAGTTTTGCTGCCAGGTTGGATTTTTTAGTGCTGGCTACTATTTAAAAAAGGGGGGAGGTGATGTTCAAAAGTACATAAGGGGGCTTGTGTCTTCATTCAAGGGTATGGTACAAGAAGTTATTTTTAATAGGACAGGCTAGTCCCATAATCTGCATGACCATTCCTTGGAAACTGGAAACTGGTTTTGATTTCAACATCTTCTGGATATGTATCTGTAGCTAACTATGCATTGTGGGACCAAGTTTTATAATTTTACTACACTTTCATTTTATTCCACAGACTGAAGGCAGACAGTGTCCAAATTTTCCCCGTTACTTCATTCACAGTCCATATGATGCATTCTTCATTCAGCACTTGGAAGCTGGTATCATCAGTTTCAGAAATAGGTAAGCTTTCTTCATCATCCCAGAGATCTAATGTTGCCTATTATGACTGACTCAATCTGAGCGACGCTCTCTCTGAGGCCTACACAAAGAAAAGATCAAGATATAATAAACTACTAATATTTTCTTCGCATGCTTTTGAAAGGCAATCTTCAAGGTTTCATCAGTCTACCAGCAAGCTAAGGTTTGATACACGAGGTGGGAAAATGTTGATGAAGGGATGGGGTGACCCAGACAGGTAGAGGATTGATAGCTTCTCATTTTAAATCCCAGAAAATCTACAGCAACTAATGAACTCTGGCCATGAAAGCCTTCGACAACATAATGGAATAAAGAGTTGCTGTAGATTTTCTGGGATGTGTGGCCGTGCTCTTGGCATTGTACCACGGCCACACTTCCAGGAAAATCTACAGCAACTAATGAACTCTGGCCATGAAAGCCTTCGACAACATAATGGAATAAAGAGATTGCAACATACTGGAGAAATGTCAAAATCTAACTTTCCCCCCATCAGAAACAGAATCAGGAGCAGTAGGATTAGTTCTTTATACCAATGGGGTCTTAACCAGTTCCCCTGGAGGAAATGACAGCTTCAGAGGGAGAACTCTATGACATCATATCCCTGCTAAGGTCATGCCATCTCCCAAACTCCTCACTCTCCAGGCAGTGCTTCCAAATCTGCATGAATTGGCAAAGTCTGATTTTGCAAGCTTAGCCACTGCTTAAATTTATTCCATATCCTGCTTTAGAATATAATGCATATTTCTGCTCTTCCAATTCAGAAAGAAACGATGCAGAAGAGAGTAATCAAGATGGGGGGGGGGAATGCAGACATACTCTTCTTGCCCCTCCCAGACTATAATTGTTTGTTTGTTTGTTTGTTGAAAGCAATAACTCTTAAATGCTGGAGCAAAACTGACCCAGGTTCACATCTGCACAATTTCATGGAAGCTCATCAGGTGACCTTGGGCCAGTCTCTCTTTCAGCCTTACTACCCCAAAGATAAAACAGAGGAGGGGGAGAAGAGTATTTTAAATTGCTTTGTTTCCCCATATAAATAATTGATGGGCATTGTGGAGAAAGCCCCTCACTCTGAATTTTAAAAGGGTCATTCTTTTTCTCTTCTCTCTGGAAGGGCAGGAAGCTAGGTCGATTACCAGCCATAGTTATACAAATGACTCGGCTAGCAAAGTTAACAGGGATTTGGTGTTAGGAATCTGAGGGGACTCCTGGAGATTTCCCAAGATGCCTTACAGGAGGGCTCCCAGGATGCACCTGCGTGCCCCACGATGCACCAGGGTGTCCCAGGGTCCACCTGTGTGAACTTGGTGGACCAGGTCAAAAGGGGTGGAGAGAGGGATGTAAAATGGGTGCTTCCAGGGGGAAGGGTCTCTTGGTGCTGGTCCTTGGAAGAGAACAGACTGCTAAGCTCTGGTCTGCAGTTCAGCAGCCATCTTTAACCATTTTGTCTGATGAAGGCCTACAGGGATCCAGAAATTAATGAAAGAGCTTGAGAGAATTTGTATATTTCAAAGAATATGTGCCTACCCTGATTGTGACATATAGTTAGGGTACATTTTAGAACCAGAGAAAGAAGGATGCGTTTATAACCAACTTTTCTTTGTTCTTCTGGTGGCTGATCTGTGATGTGCAAAAAGTACAGTTGAACTTTCTTTTTAATAAATCTTTTTAAATATTGGATGTGGCCCTAAGTCTCTGTACCATACAGATCCCCTAATGTCTTCACCACACTATTTTAAGAGGGGAGCCCTGGGAGGGGGGAAGGCAAGCAGTTGGCAACTGGCTATTTCCTGCGGGGGCACCCAAAGCTGCATTTGGTCCCTGTGGTAATCAGGCACTGGGTAATAGGAGACATTGACCAAGATGGGGGTTCATGAGTCTGTCCCTCCTGGCAGAAAGACCCCAAAAGGACAGTGGTGGCAGTGGTACCCTAGTGGAAGGAAGGGGAATAGCTCCCTCCAGGAGTTGGCAAGCCAATGGAGGGAGTGGTCAGAACAGTGTCTGTAGGACAAGCAGGCCTGTTCCGTCACATTCATCCACTCGTTCTTCTGAGAGTAAAACACTACCCTTGGAAATAATTTGAGTGTTGGGGAAAGTAAAACCTACGCCAGTTGAAGGTGCATCCCCCCCAACTTGAAGACACTAGGAAGAGGAGTGCCATGCAGTCCCTTCCTCTGTAGGTCCCTGCAACTTCAGGCTTTCCCACTACCACCCCACATAATTAAGTATGGATTTGAAACAGCCTTTCCATTTAAAAGTGTCCAAGCAAACCTGCTTCTAAAGAATGACATCTCAAAAACAGTAGCCCCAACTGATTTATTTTTTAAAAAAAATCATGCAAAGTAGCCTTCTAATCACATATCTCCTTCCTAAATTGAGCTGTTTTCACTTGCTTTCTAAGAAGGGAGAGGGGGAGTCAGGGTGGGCTTCTTTTGATATTTCAGCTTGGTGCCATCACAGAAAAGACTCAGCTACTGCTGCCTTGGAGCTAAGCCTTAGGTTATTATGTTACCAGGAAAGGAGTTTCCTATGGGATTAGGCCTAAAAGTGTTAGGGTTCTAAACCCTCTATTTCACCTGTTTTATTACTTGGACTAGCCGTAAAGCCCGTTGAGGAGGAAGACAACGGGCCCTAGAAAGGTAGGATGGGTGGGTGGGCCATGGGTTGGGGGGGGAAGCCGGCGGCCTGGCTGTCTGCAGGGAGCCTGAGGTAATGGCACAGCTTTAGAGCCCTATATAATTGTCTAAGTTCGTACGTACCTACTCTATTTCAACATCTAGTAGAGTATGTTTTTAGAACCAGGGAAAGAAGGATGTGTTTCTCACCAACTTTTCTTTGTCCTTCTGGTTGCTGTGCTAAAAGTGTGCTTGTAACCTTTTTCTTTTTTTAATAAATATTTTACTCTTTGAAGCTGGTAGTGTTCCCTGGACCACATAGTTTCCCCAACCGCCTCAGACCATGCTACTTTAAGAGGGGAGTCCCGGGAAGGGGGAAGGCAAGCAGTCAAGGCACCTGTTGCCAATCCTCCAGGGGCCCCCAAAGAAGGAATTTGGTCCTGTGGTAACCAGGAGCTGGGTACCAGGAGACCAGAGACAGGGCCTCAGTTTGAGAAGGGGTGTCAAAAGTCTGTCCCTCCTGGCAGAAAGACCCCAAAAGGACAGTGGTGGCAGTGGTACCCTAGTGGAAGGAAGGGGAATAGCTCCCTCCAGGAGTTGGCAAGCCAATGGAGGGAGTGGTCAGAACAGTGTCTGTAGGACAAGCAGGCCTGTTCCGTCACATTCATCCACTCGTTCTTCTGAGAGTAAAACACTACCCTTGGAAATAATTTGAGTGTTGGGGAAAGTAAAACCTACGCCAGTTGAAGGTGCATCCCCCCCAACTTGAAGACACTAGGAAGAGGAGTGCCATGCAGTCCCTTCCTCTGTAGGTCCCTGCAACTTCAGGCTTTCCCACTACCACCCCACATAATTAAGTATGGATTTGAAACAGCCTTTCCATTTAAAAGTGTCCAAGCAAACCTGCTTCTAAAGAATGACATCTCAAAAACAGTAGCCCCAACTGATTCTTTTAAAAAAATCATGCAAAGTAGCCTTCTAATCACATATCTCCTTCCTAAATTGAGCTGTTTTCACTTGCTTTCTAAGAAGGGAGAGGGGGAGTCAAGGGGGGCTTCTTTTGATATTTCATCTTGGTGCCATCACAGAAAAGACTCAGATACTGCTGCCTTGGAGCTAAGCCTTTGGTTATTATGTTACCAGGAAAGGAGTTTCCTATGGGATTAGGCCTAAAAGTGTTAGGGATCTAAACCCTCTAAATTACAACTTCTTTATTTCACCTGTTTTATTACTTGGATTTTGGATTGTCTTCCTCATACTCTTTTATCCTACATCTAATTTCCAGTGGTATAAACACATTGCCCCTTCTCAACCAGTCCATTTTGATGGTTCCTTACCATTTACAGCAGGCCAACATTCCGTTCAGACAGGTCCCTCCAGTAGACTGAGAATGTGCAGGGCATGGGTGAGAAGCACAGAAACCTCCATCAGCCTTGCATCCCATGGTATCTGCTGGAGGCTGAGCATTTCCTGCCAAAAGAAAAGAAACAAGCAAAGATTTTATTAAGTTTGCCATAGGAGTGGGAGGGGGATCTAAGGAAAGGACTTCAAATCTGGGCCAGGTTGCTTCATTTGTCTCTCTTTTTCAGCAATACCACATTTTACTTTGTATTTGCCTCATCTTTAAACAGACAAATTACCTCTAATAGAAGTGATTGTCACTAAATTTCAGATCTGTGGGGTTAATTAGGTGGTGTCCCTAATTCATTAGGGAAACAGATCCCCTCCCCAGACTTTATCCCAGCGGCTGCCACACCAAGACTTTCCTCCAGTTTAGCATGACTTTATCACATCATGACTTCCACCCCTCTCAAGAAAGTAATGTGGCAAATAGATGGGTTAGGTATCATGTTCAGGGCTCCCCCCCCTTTTTGTGTGTGTGTGGAAAAAGAAGTACCAGACCTCTCAAGAGGGAAATGAAGTTTTCAGTCTGTATATTGAAAACTCATGAACTTTTAAACATTTTAAAAAGAGTTTGTCGGTTCTGGAACTCCCTTCTGGTGCATTCCCCCCGAAAAAAAAGCCCTGACATGCCAAATAACAGAAGTCACTAGCAGCAACAGAGGACTGGCCTGTCAAAGTGAAAAAAAAAGAACCTTGTACTCAGCTAATGTCAACACAACGTGTTTGAAATCCACATTGTCCCCGTTGTTTTAAACAGGCTAGCTAATTAGCTGTTGTAGATTTTCCGGGTTCTATGGCCACAGTCTTGGCATTGTAGGACCTGACGTTTTGCCAGTAGCTGTAACTGGCATCCTCAGAGGTATAACACAGAAAGACAGAGTATTCTCTGTGTCAAGGTGAGAAGAAAAATAGTAGGCAGGTAATTTATATCGACTCAGGAAGGTGGGGTAGGGCTGAGTCATTATCTTGTAAGAGTTCCCCAGGCTGTGAAAACATGCTGATAGAGGAGCTTTCCTGAGGAGGTTCTTTTGTATATGGATTGGCTGTTTCCTGAGGAGGTTCTTTTGCATATGGATTGTTTCCTGAGGAGGTTTCCTGTTTCCTGAGGAGGTTCTTTTGCATGTGGACTGGCTGTTGAAATTCTAATCTTATCTGGAGTGCTATTGTCAGATGTAGAGCCTTTTGTGTTTTTCAGGACAGGAAACCATGCCCTATTTATTTTTAAACTCTCTTCTTTCCTGTTGAAATTGTGTCTATGTCTATGAATTTCAATGGCTTCCCTGTGTAATCTGACATGGTAATTGGAAGTGTTGTCCAGCCTTTCAGTGTCTTGGAACAAAATACTGTGTCCTGTTTGAGTTAGGCTATGTTCAGCCACTGCTGATTTTTGAGGTTGGCCAAGTCTGCAGTGTCTTTCATGTTCTTTTATTCTTGTCTGAATGCTACACTGTGTGGTCCCAATGTAAACTTGTCCACAACTGCATGGTATGCGGTATACTCCTGCAGAAGTGAGGGGGTCTCTTCTGTCTTTTGCTGATTGTAGCATCTGTTGTATTTTTCTGGTGGGTCTGAATACTGTTTGTAGGTTGTGTTTTTTCATACGTTTTCCCATCTGATCAGTGATTCCTTTGATATATGGCAAAAACACTTTTCCTGTGGGAGACTGTTTTTCTTCGGTTGTTTGTTTTACCTTTGGTTTAATCGTTCTTCTGATTTCATTCTTGGAGTAGCCATTTGCTTGAAGTGCATGGTTTAGATTATTTAGTTCATTGTTGAGAAAGTGCGGTTCACATATCCATCTTGCACAGTCCACTAATGTTTTGATTATGCCTCTTTTTTTTGCCAAGGATGGTGATTGGAGTTTTTGTGTAAATAACGGTCCGTGTGAGTTGGTTTTCTGTAGACCTTGTGACCTAATTGAAGGTTAGCTTTGCAGATGACCATGATATCTAGAAATGGGAGTTTACCCTCGACTTCTTTTTCCATGGTGAATTGTATGTTTGGGTGGATGTTGTTCAGGTGTTCTAAAAACTCCATCAATTCTACTTTTTCTTGGCTCCAAATGGCTAGCTAATGTTATCCAAATATATTCCCTCCATCTACATTAGCTATATTTTATTACTATGCACTGAATAAGTTACACACAATCAGTAAGGATTTCTTTAAGCTAATGATAGCTCTGCTATATTTATTACTTCAAAACAGATCAAAGATGTTTGAATCACAAAGAAATTACATATGCCAAATTATGAAACAACTTTTCCTGTGGAGGTGTGGAAAGTTCAGTCTCAGTTAACACACAAGAAAACAATTGTTTTAATTGAATTAACTATGATCTGAACTTGGCCTGCATCATAAATTATTATTAGTTGGGTCCCAACAAACCAGGGTCTGAAACCATGGCTTGAAGCTAATCAGCCAAACACAGTCTTAGCTATGATGTCACAGAATGTATGAATGTGGACATCCTGGTCCACTTCTGGATTGTTCTCCGGGGGTGCCCTTATACACCCCTTACACAACTACAGAGATGCCTGGCTCAAGCAAAGTAAATGAAATCAGCATTTATATAACAAACTAGGATCTGAGTGATTTCTGATAGCAGAATCCAAATTTCATGAGCCAGTCACAGTTGATAGATTCAGGTGGGTAGCCATGTTAGTCTGAAGCAACAGAACAAATACTCAAACTTTATTCATAGTTGAATCAGTCATGAGGTCTCAGTTTGTTTGAAGTGAGCTTCACTGTGGCAATTGACAAATTAGCTTAGGGAAGTTTTTAGAGGAGCAGCAGCAATTTGGATGGAAGTCAAGAGGAGAGCAAATAGGAAGCAGAGTCCTCCCACATGGCACTTAGAGAGTGGTGCTGCCAGCCTCCTACTCAGCCAACTACACAGAGAATTGGAGTAACAGCAGCCAGAACACTAATCAGGTTCAGCTTCTGACCATGGTTATCTGAGACAAATGTTCACTGAACACTGTGGGGCTTACTTCAGAATAAGAACATAAGAGATGCCAATGTTGGATCAGGCCAAAGGCCCATCCAGTCCAACACTCTGTATCACACAGTGGCCAGAAATACCAGTGCCATCAGGAGGTCCACCAGTGGGGCCAGGACATTAGAAGCCCTTCCACTGTTGACCCCCCCCCCCAAGCACCAAGATGACAGAGCATCACTTGCCCCAGAGTCCCTATCTATACCTTGTGGCTAATAGCCACTGATGGACCTCTGCTCCATATGCTTATCTAATTCCCTTTTGAAGCCTTCCATGCTTGTAGCCACCACCACTACCTATGGCAGTGAATTCCAAGTGTTAATCACTCTTTGGGTGAAGAAGTACTTCCTTTTATCCATTCTAACCCAACGGCTCAGCAATTTCATGGAGTGCCCACGAGTTCTTGTATTGTGAGAAAGGGAGAAAATAAACATGTCTAGGATGAGGGATAAATATAACCAATGTTAGTGTTCTTTCTTGTCCTTAAATCTTATACCAGTAATCTGTAGTTTCACTTCCCCCACTCTCTTACCTGGAACTGTTTGAAGGCAGAATAAGAGGATGGCGAAGAAAAGAAAGAGGAACCTCATGGCTGGTGGAAGATAGGTGCAGTCCTGTTTTTGCTGGGCTCTGACGAAGAATGTTTGAAATGTCAATGGATAGTCTGTATTTATTAAGGTTTGCAGAAAATTCCATGACGAAATTTCATTAATGACTGACCTTTGGGAAGTCCATGCCTGGGGTACAAACAGTGCAGTTCCCTTCCTGAAGCCCCATGTAATACACCCATTACTGTTTAACTTGAAGGGTGACCAAATGACCCAGATCACTTTTTCCAACCAAGCGTGGGCTGTTCCCTATAAAGCATCTGAGGTTGGAGGAAAAGGAAGGTGGGTCTCAACAACACAGGCCTTGATCCTGGTTACCATGGCTACTCATTTTGTGGCTAAGTGCCAAGTGTGTTCCTCTATTCTAGTTTTGTCATAATGTTGACTCATTGGAGAGATGATGAAATTGTCCATGGTGAACCAAGTATCAACTGTTTGGGCAATATTTGCCTTATGTGAAAAGGTCAGGAACATTAGGTTATACATAAGCCGAGTGGAAAGAGATCTCCTGTCAAAATGCCTCCTAGATTTTTCTGTGAATGTCTGATGCCTAATACTTACCACTGATGTTCTGAATAATCACATGCTCCAATATGTATTTCTTTCTCCTGTCTTTGACACTGAATAGTATTCAATAGCGGGCATGGCATGGCACTTACAGTTGCTAGGTGATTATGACAATAATCATTTACCTCATGCTTCTGAATGTTTAAAACCTGCCATTGTGTTATAATAGTCGCAGAATCCTATATTGTAATGGTAGACACTTGAACACCTGCTGGCTCAGCCCACTGGTCACAAGCACAGAGCTGACCTCTTAACTGGTTCTATTCTTCCTGCAAGGGGCCTTTTTACAACAGGCCATAGGACAGTACTATGTAGCACAATACTGGCTGAATATTAGGAATTTTTTTTTTTACAGTAAGGAGTTCAGCAGTGGCTGCCTAGTGAGGTGGTGAGCTCCCCTTATTGGAAGTCTTTGAACAGCAGCTGGATGAATACTTCTCAGGTATGCTTCAGGCTGATCCTGCATTGAGCAGGGGATTGGACTAGATGGCCTGTATGGCTCCTTCCAGCTCTGTGATTCTATGATTCTCCAATATATTTTCCCCTCAAGTAGAAGGGGAAGTAAGAAGCTGCTCTCACTCTTGCTAGTTCTGTCACAGGAGAAGAGGCCCTTAATGTGGAAGAGCCAAACAGGAGAGGGAATCAGGAGCAGGGAGCACCTACTAATTTGGCTCATGTGGAAGAGGGGGAACACATCACCATGCTCCCATGGGCCTATTCTGCAAGAGATAATTTTAATGGCTTGTCAAATGTGGATTTCCTGGGTGAGGATGACAATCCCAGCTGCCTTCAGGAATTAAGTAAGTCAAGGGTCTTGTCAGTGCTTGGATAGGGAAACTCTAGCAATTATTTTATTTATTTATTTATTTTGAGATTTATATCCCGCCCTTCCAAGCGGCTCAGGGCGGCTAACAAGTGGCTAATGCTGGATTAAATACATAAAATACAATAAAACAATATTACATATCCATAATAAAATTCATAACAATATTTAAGGTGCTCTATTATCCTGAATATAAATCCCCAAGATGGACAATAATCCCCAAATCGACGGCCAGCTTTATTAAATAGCGAGGGCTCCAGCAGTGATGTTCTCCCCACTTCTGCCAGGCGACACATACCCCCCCATAATAGGGGTAGATGATGGGACAGTACCACGATGGTGGAATAGTGGCGGCGGCGGCTCCTACTCAAAAGCC
>NW_015173188.1:95195-108364 GCF_001447785.1 Gekko japonicus | reverse complement strand
ACACACTAAACCCGGCACCAAAGACGCGCAAGGGGCCTCAAGTTCCCTAACCATTTCAATTGTGGCGGGGAGGTCGCGGTGGAGAGCCAAGACTTTATCTGCAAAATAGCTCGCAAATGCCTCACAGCCTAAGTCCAATTCCCTAGCATTTTGCCTACCCTGAGGCATAGCTGTCAAGGACCAAATCACACTAAATAATTGGGCTGGGTGTGAGCTAGCAGATGCAATCGAGGTTGCATAGAAATCCCTCTTTGTGGCCTTGACTGCCATCTCATAGGATCTCATAAACGTCCTGTAGGATGTTCTTGATACTTCATCGTGAGCACGACGCCACCATCTATCTAGCTGTCTCAGTTCTTGCTTCAGCAACCTGGGTATACCAGGGTGCTCGCCTATCATGAGTGCGGAGAGGGCGCCTGAGAGTGATCTCATCAATGGCTGCAGAGAGTCGGCAGTTCCAATCCTCCACCAGCTCATCTAATGAGCCGCCAGGGGGCCTCGGTTCCCGCAGAGCCATCTGGAGCTGCATCGGGTCCATTTGGCTCCGCAGGCGAGCCAAAATCAGCTAACCTGAACTGGGTCGGGGTGGGACATTCAGACAGGCCCTCAGGGCATGGTGGTCTGACCATGGCACTGCCAGGGCAGTGATCCGGTCCACCGTCACTCCCGCCACAAAGATCAAATCGAGCATGTGACCGGCCCGATGCGTGGGAGCCAAGACGAACTGAGAGAGTCCCAGTGCCACCATGGATGACACTAGAGGTTGCATCCTCAGCATGGGCACTGAAATCACCGAAGACAAGCAGCCTAGGGTGCACCAGCGCCCAGCCTGATACGGCCTCCAGCAGGGATGGCAGACTATTGGCTGGTGTATTAGGTGGTCAGTACACCAACCAAATAGCCAAACTCTCTTCAGCCTCCAGCATCGCACCGACACACTCTACACCCGTGATCTCTACCCGTGGGAGCGCCCTGAAGGAGTAAGCCTCCCAAATGAATAAAGCCACACCTCCCCCCTAGTCTGTGATTGATGGAGAACCGAGAACCCCAGCAGGGTGAGTTGGGCGAGCGCAACTGTCTCACCCTCCTGCACCCAGGTCTTGGTCATGCATGCCAGGTCCACTTTTTGTTCCTGCACAAAGTCCCGCAGGACTTCGGCTTTATTGTTAATAGACCTGGTGTTGCACAACACCAATGATGGAGAGGGGTTCCTAATCCTGGCCCCTCTACTGGCCACCCTCGGGATGGGTTGTAGGCTAGAAGGGCGCTGAGCCGTCTTGGTTTCCCTGGAGGAAACATGAGAAGTGAACCTGAAAGATCCATTTAAAAGAAAATATCATTTCTGCAGTGTTTAACTACACCTCTAATGTCTGATGGGTTCTTTGATCATGTGCTGATTCCCCCCCTCCCTTTTTCCTGTAACTGATACTCAGTACGCACCTGTCATCCACACAAAAGTCAGCCAGTTTACTACTACTCCACGAGAACAGGGCTATTAATGTCTTCTAGGCACAATTTTCAAATAGAACAACTTTGTTAAAGATTATGAGATTCAAGAGGCTGGGGGCAAAAAATAGTTGACATCTCTGTGTGTCTTTTATGGTTCACTGAAGCTTATTTGCACGGTTAACTTTAACGGACATTTTCAATTCCCAAGCAGTGACTGTCAGAACATTTCCCCCTGATAGCCAAATTGCTGAATTACTCACTTGGGCACAAGTTGCTTTCAGCAAAGTCAAGCCTTTTTGCTTCCTACATATGACAGCAGTATGCCACTTGTTGTTCCTGCACAACAGGAATCACCATTTAGGCTTGAAACTCACTGATTGGTCCTGGGCCAGTGCAGAGGTCCCTAGCCTTTCTGAGTGTAATGTATCCATCTCAGACCGCGTGCGCGGCCATTTCGCCACGCGGTCAGGTGAAGCGACCGAGCTTCGCTCTCAGTAACAATGGGACAAGCGGATCCTAGCCAGCACCAATTGGCAGGCTAGCCAATCACTTGTGTGTGGGTGTGTTTGGGGAGCGGGGTTTGTGCACATATAAACCAGCCTACGAGCTGGGTACTCTCGTCTTGTTCTGAGCTGAAATAAAGTATGAGAGCTGAAATCACTAGTAAGTCTCAGTACTTTTCACTGAGCCTGTGGGCACCTTTGGGATTCTAACACAGAATGGTGGGCACAACCACAAAATATCTGCCATGGGAAGCAAAGTGGAAGGTTTCTCAAATTAGGAGGGTCAGAACAAGAAAGAACTAGGACACCGTGGGGAATAACTTCTTTTATTTAGAAGTTGAGACGTTTCTGAAGCCCTTTTCTGATGCGTTAGATCGAGACCAAGCTAGAGGGCAATGTACTTTGATTGGATCCAAATGACACACATTGTGTCATCTGTCTAGGCTTGTTCTTTTAGGGCAAGCGTCAGTGGCTGAACTAACTGGCCAGGGTCATCCAGGACAAAGTCCTCAGAGTTTCTCATGTTATACATTTTGTGTGTAAAAAAGCCTTGCATTGAGAAGCATTTGATACATTCTAAAAGAGAAAAATGTTTCATAGGAATTTTTTTCCCTCCCCTGTGCCCCAAAAGCACCATCAGATGAACTTTAAAAAAAAGTCATTTAAAAATAGGGGTAAATTAAACATTTTCCATTGGGAGGCTCCACATCTCTGTCCTAAGGCAGCTTTAGTAGGAGAATCTGTGGATGTAAGGCGAAAGGAGACTGCCTTGCTGGAACATCAGGAAAGTGCCAGGCAGAGTCCAGAAGCTGCAGCTCTGTCTCAGCAGAGGCAACAGCTCCTGAAGACCACCGCTGGCTGGTGATTAGAGGTAATTACCTGAGTAATAAGTGGAGCCAGTGCAGGGGGTGCTTGAGACTGCCTTGCCAGGTCATCAGGAAAAGAGCCAGGTGGAGTCCAAAAGCTACGGCTCTGTCCCAGTAGAGGCAACAGCTCTTGCAAATCATGGCTGGCTGGTGATTTCAGGGGAGGTGGATTGACCACAGTTGTGGTTAGGGTAGAGGTCATTGCTTGGGTTGGACTATTGTGAGTTTGGTTGATTGTGGGGGGGACACTATAAATCTGCCACACAGCTGGTTAAATCCTTCCACAGGTGGAGAGGGAAACCAGAGTAAGCTGCAAGACGTGCCTAGGTGGCCAGGGAATCACCGTAAGATGGGGTGGCGGGAGGTATGGTAGTTGGCAGAGAGTTAGGTTTAGAAGGAGAATGAGATATGGACATGCTTGGTACTCTTCTAGTCTCCTTCCCATCCCAAGGAATGATGGTGTGGGCAGAGAGTTAAGTTTAGAAGGAGAATGAGATATGGGCATGCTTGGTACTCTTCTAGTCTCTTTCCCATCCCAAGGAATGATGATGTGCAGACCCAGGCTCCTTTGCCCTCTCCTTCAAGCTTGATGTTGTGCAATGTCAGCTCAATTATGAATAAGACTGCCTCCCTTGAAGAATTTATTAGGAAAGGCAGTTTTGATCTAGCATGCTTGACAGAGATCTGGGTGGATGAAGTGGTGGGTCTCACTCAGCTGACTCTCCCAGGATACTCAGTCCTTCACCAACCATGAACAGGAAGACAGGGGGTGGGGTGCCAATTCTCATCTGAGATTCTTTATTCTTTGAACGGCTTCCTGCCCCAAACATCACCAGCAATGAGTGTGTAGGCCTGGTGTAGGGTGCCAGGGAGAGGGTAGGAGTCTTGCTGGTTTATCATCTGGCTAGCTTACCAGCTGACTCCCTGCTGAGGCTGGCTAACACAGTGGAGGAGTGGGCTTCCCCCCCCAACTGATAGTTTTGGGGGACTTCAGTGTCCACACTGACACTGCCTATGACTGCCATGACATCATTAGAACTCTCCCAGGTGTTGGAATATGCAAGGTCTATACTGCAGCCTTATGAAGAAGATCTGAAAAACACCCTTTAGGGGGACAGCTGAAGAACTGGTAGTTAGTATAGCTAGATTAGAGACTGCACACAATTTCAAATTATTTCTTTCCTGTCTCCTGATTGGCTCTTCTGGAGACTGCCTGCTCCTGCAGAGCTTCCTTCTTCTTGTTCCTCTCACAGCAGTTAGTCAGTTAGCTAAGCCTCTCTCTTTCTCCTCTGTTCTGTCACAGTTCAATTCTTCTTTAGTAAACCAAGTTATTTTCCATAAACAGTTGGTGCTCCATTCCTCTGCATGTTTAAACTGCCAATACCAGGTTGTGATGCCCCACGCACACAGAGCAAGCCACATGCTGGATCTTATCTTTCGTGCAGGAATTGATCTGGATTCAGTGGTTCTTTGCAAACTGGTGCCTTGGACTAATCATTACCTTGTGAAGGTCAGTTTGAGATTTGCCTCCTCCTTCTACAGGGGTGGTGACCTTATTTATGCTCCCCCATGGAGACTCATGGATTCAATCAGATTCCAGAATGCTCTGCAGGATTTGTCTGGCTCTGCCACCAGCTCTCTTGATGAACTTAATGATGCCTGGAATCTGGGCCTTCAGGGGACCATAGAATAAGTTGTCCCCAGTGCCCTCTTTGCCCCCGTAAGGCTACGATGGCTACAGTGGTGCTGGTGACGAACTTATGACAAAGCAACAAGAGCACTATATAGAGCCCGTTTGAAGAACTATGAAGTGGCAATGAAAGCAGCAAAATGCTCTTACTTTTCTGCCTCCATTGCATCTGCCATGTTGCATCCAGCTCAGTTGTTTGGAGTTATTAGGCAATTGATCACCCCTTTGGTGGCTTCAAAAGTAGATTAAAATTTGGCTATTTTTCCTGCTCTGTTATATCCTATGGGGACCATTATACTCAATGGGGAATCTATCTGGGGGCATCCAGGGGCCTGTTTTTTGAGGTAGAGGCACTGAATTTGCAGCATAGCTGCTGGTGCCTTTCCTCAGAACCCCCCCCAAGTTTCAAAAAGATTGGGCCAGTGGTTCCAATTCTATGGGCCCCCAAGGAAGGTGCCCCCATCATCCATTTTTTCCACTGGATGGGGGGGAAAGCAAGGGCAATAGAAGCCCAGCAGAACAGAATCAAAGTCCCAGAGAATCTCTGCAGTAGAAACTGAAGGTGTGGGGGGCATTATTAGAAGCCCAGCAGAACCAGTGCAATCAGAGAGTGCCCAGCAGAACCCAGTGCCATTGTGGTAATTCCAGCTCAACAAGACTGATGTGAAGCACAGAATCACAATCCAAGCAAGGGGGGATTCGCAAGCTCAGCACAACCAGTTCACTGTACAGAATGCCCAGCAGAACCCAGTGCCACTGTGGCAATACAAATAAAAGAAAACTAATGTCAAACCAGAGAACCCCTGCAGTACAAACTGAAGGGGGGACATTTTTCAGCATAACTGCTGAAAGCCAGTTTGAAAGCTGCTGAGAACTAGTTTGGTGTGAGAGCCAGTTTGGTGTAGTGGTTAAGTGCGTGGACTCTAATCTGGGATAACCGGGTTTGATTCCCCACTCCTCCACTTGCACCTGGCTGGATGAACTTGGGCAAGCTGTAGCTCTGATAACAGCTGTTCTTGAAAAAGAGCAGTTTCTGTCTCAGCCCCACCTACCTCACAGGGTTCTGTTGTGGGGAGGGGAAGGGAAAGGAGTTTGTAAGCCACTCTGAGACACCTTTGGGTAGTGAAGGGCGGGGTATAAATCCAATCTCCTCCTCTTCTTCTTCTCTTCTACTTTAACCATCTCAGGGGCTGCCTTTGCCTTAATGGAAGGGAGGAGGCAGGGATGGCATCCCCATGTCAAGCCACAGGGAGGGGAGGAGTTGTATGGATATATGGGCTGGCTTTGCCCTCCTGCTTCCTCTTTGTCTTTGTGCTTGGCCCACCCTTCTGCCCTGTATGCAGTGTAGGCTGAGCTGGTTGCCATTGTCAGGACCAGGTAGTAATTCTTTGCGCCCTCCTTGCAATTGGGCTGGCATGGGTGGGTCTATGGTTAAGGATCAGAGAGACTTGGGGATGTGTCTAGAATATTGCAGACACTGTGATGTCGCTTCTGGGTATTCAGCCAGAAGTGACATCACAGCCTCTGTGCCAACCTCCCCTTCATTTTTTTCTCTCCCTACTCCATTGGGTTAGCACAGGGGATGAAGTTATCAGTAGCTAGCTGAGTGGTTGGAGTATAAGATTTTGAGGAATTTCAGCTTTTAGCATTTTTTCTTGAGGGTGGCATCCCACATGCACATTGATAGACTTTGCCATTGTCAGCATGGTTCTAGTGTAATAATTTGTTTTGTAGTGCACATAGCATACATGCAGACAGAGAGAGCAGGGGTACCCATGCCTCTTCCATGTCTTTGCACACTTGCTGAGAGGAGAAAAAGGACACCAAGGATGTGATGTGATGGAACAGGAAAGTTCAGAGACTCCCACCATACAAAATATATTCCTTGACTTCTAGGGTCACCAGTCTCCAGGACTTGGAAATTTTCTGGAATTATAACTGGTTTTCAGACCACATAAATCAGCTCTGAGACCCAGAGCTCTTCTTACAGGGGCTACTGTTAGCTCTTGGAGGATTGGCTACATTAGGGGTGTGTCGCCTAATATGCAAAGGAGTTCCTGCTACAAAAAGAGCCCTGGATTCTGATGTCACGTGACTTCCTGTCATGTGTTTTTAGCTTGGAAAGTCCAATGCTGCTTTCTGGACAATAAAGATGGGTCCTGACCAATGCTCCCTCTAAGCTGTGGAGTCCTGTGAGCAAAAAATCTACTTTGTGAGCTACTGGCATTAAAGTTGTGAGCGAGCGATTTGGCTGCTGCATAAATTAGTTTGCTCTGGAGCCATTCTGCCTGAGCTGAGACAAAACAGTGAGCGCCAGAGTCTAAAAAACTGTGAGCTAGCTCACACTAACTCAGCTTAGAGGGAACACTGGTCCTGACTCTGCAAAGGTTGAAGCTACATGGCTTAGCTGATACTGTGAGGGATTTTAGAATTAGAAAGATGCTTGACGCTTGGGAACTAAGATGAAGAACATGGGAAATCAGTGTATTTCTCTTTTGAGACCTGTCTTTTAAGGCCTAGTATGATTTTTGAGCTGCACCAAGAATCAGTGAATTATTGGCATACTCAGGACATGATGCTTCATGAAGGGTCTTGCAGTTTGCTTGCATAAAGACTTATAATTCTAGGTACATAATTTGCAAACCTAAAATGGGTCATAGAGATAGGGAGTGAGGGTGTTGTTCTGTTCTAGTAGCAATGCAGATATTTTCCCTGTTCAAACACTGAAGGAGTAGCTTTGGGTGCCTGTCCCAGCACTAGGATGGTGTATGGCTCATGTCATACCAGTTCTTCTCTGGAACCTGAGTAGTATTGTCACTGAGGGAGACCTGCACCTACTCTTTTGTTGCTGCTAGGCTGGGTTTTTCAGAAAATGCCACTATTCAAAAAATGGGGAAGCGGTGCTCAAAGGTGCTCTTGTGTCTTCATTCAAGAGGGCAAGTAATGTTATTGTAGACAGCAATGAATATTTGACCGCTCCTTCTTACCATTCCAATTGTAGCGAAGTTAATTAAGTGCAGTTAACCAAGTTATATAATTGTTGACCAAGTTATATATAATTTACATCACTTTCATTTTATTACAAACAGAGAACAGGCTTGGTGTACAGATTTTTCTCCAGCACAGTCCAAATGATCAGTTCTTCAGTCACCATTTGGAAGATGGTGCCATCAGAGGCAGGCTTTCTCCTACATGCCAGAGGTCTGCTGTTGTCTGTTATGATTGGTTCACTGTCGGCGACCGTCTCTCCAGGGACTACAAAAAGAAAAGATCAATATATAACTAACTTTTATCAATATGCTTTTTATTTTCATGCCTTTGAAAGTGAATCTTCAAGGTTTGTCATTCTACTCTTCAGCCAAGGCCTAATCAACAAGGTAATGCATTGATGAAGGGATGGGGGCTCTCCAGATCTGAATCAGTGAAATAAGGTGAAAAGGGTACAACATATCAAAGAAAAGGCAAAATCTGACCCTCCCTCCAAAAACTGGACCAGGAGGAGCAGCTCAGTCTCTTGTATCAATATAGTTACTCATTATGAAGGAAGGGATGATGAACACTGCCTCACTGTTCTGTTGCAGTGAAAAATACCAGCTCAGCTTAGGGTATTACTAGAATAACTGAAAAGAATGCAGTAGTTAGAATGTAATCGCATAAGTTTATAATGCAGCCACCTTTAGAATACTGTGCGTAGTTCAAGTCACCCAATTTAGAACAATATCATGGAACAGGAAATGAAGCAGAAAAGGCTAACCAATTACACTTTAACACACACTGACGAATGCACTTTCAATCCACTTTCAGTGCACTTTAGCTGTCGTTTTCACAGAATAAAATCAAGTTGCAAGGTACATTGAAAATTGATTCCAGGTACATTATTCAGTGTGCGTAAAAGCACCACAAGATGCAGGCCCCCCCCCCCAATTATTTGAATGCTTTTGCCTGGAAGCAATCCCCCTTAGACACTGGGAGGAAACAGGAAGGCCATAGTATGGTAGTTAAGCGTGTCAGCCAAGGGCCTGGGAGATCAAGGTTCAAATCCCCAGTTTGCTAGGTGACCTTGGGCCAGTCTCTGTCTCTAAGCCTTACCTACCTCAAGGGGTTATTTAGGGTTGCCAACTGTGGCTTGGGGATTCCTGGAAATTTGGGGGTGGTGCTTGGGGAGGGCAAAGTTCACTGAGCAGAGGGAGCTCAGTGGAAATGTGATGCTGTACAGTCCACCCTCTCAAGATGCCATTTCCTCTAGAGGAAATGATGTATGTTGTCTGGAGATCAATTGTTATTCTGAAAGATCTCCAGACACCATCTGGAGATTGGCAAGCCTAGTTATTGTGAGTATAAAATGAGAGAAAAGCAGGTTTTAAATTAAACAGAAAGGATATTGCTGCTTCGCTACTCAGTTCCCAAAGCTATATGACTATCTTCTGTGGGGTGGGGAGTTCATCCCTCTGTGCTGCACATCAGCACTTGAACCTTTGCAGCGTGCAGTGGTGGGGTGGGGTGGGCTTGATAGGCACCATCTCTCTGGGAAAGTTTAGTGCAGGCAAGGAAAAGCAAGGCATGGCCTTTGGCCATTTCAAACTTGAAGCTGGGTCGGATTGCCCAATTGCTGGCAAATAAAATAGAATCTGCACAATGGCGGACTAGGTTTAATTATTTGTGCAGTTCGGGTTGTAAGGGATAAACAATATTTTAATTCCTGTATTTTTCTGGTGTTTTAATTTTGATGAATAGGTGCAAATAATCAATGGTATTCCAAACGTTCATGCTTCTGAGAATAAAACACAAAAACTTGGGGAAAACATTGCAGTGACAGTAAAATGCACACCAGCAGATGGCAGACTCTCCCACTTCAGAAACACTATGGAGAAGTATCTCCTGCATTATATCCCCCTGTGGATCTGCAGCAGGTTTCCCCACAACCAGCCCATATAATTTAAATGTATATTTGAGATATCATTTCCATTTTATTATTTGGAGAACAATACACTCTGATCCTGCTGCCTTCTGATGGCAGAAGCACTTGGAGCTAAGCCTCTGGCAATCATTTTAGCAGGCCAAGAATTTCATGTGGGATTAGGCCTGCTGACTCTATATTTAGCCAATTTTACCACTTGGATTTAGGATTATTTTCCTGATCTTTTATCCTAAATCTACTTTCCAGTGGCATAAAACCATTCCCTCTTCTTCCAGCCTCTAGTTCAATGAGCTTTCCTTTACCTTTTACAGCAGGTCAAATATCCGTCCTGGCAGGTCCCTCCGGTAGGCTGAGTCATCCCAGGGCAGTCGTATTTCTTACAGAAACCCCCATTCCGCCTGCATTCCAAGGTATCTGGGTAAGGGTAAGCATATCCTGCCGAAAGAAAGGAAACAAAAAAGGGATGTTCTTGAGTTTGTCACAGGAGAGGGAGGAGAATCTGCTGCAAGGACTTCCAATCTGGGCCAGGTCTCCTCATTTCTCTCTTTTAAGCAATACCACATTTTGCTTTGTGTTTGCCTCTTCTTTAGACAGGCTCTTTTCCTCTGAGAGAATTAATTAGTTGCTATGCTTTGGGTTTCCGTTGCTAATTAATTAGGGAAGCAGATTTTCTTTTTTTAAAAAAATCAGCAATTATCCTACCAGTTCCCACACCACAATTTCCCACCTCTCAAGAAGGCAGTGTGGAAGACAGATGTGTTAAATAGGATTGCCAACTCTGGGGTGGGAAATTTCTGGAGATTTGGTGGGGAGAGCCTGGGGAGGGTGGGATTTGGAGAGGTTGAGGCCTTCAGCAGGGTACAGTGCCACAGACTGGACTCTCCAAAGCAGCCATTATCTCCAGGGGAAATGATCATTGTTGTCTGGAGATCAGTTGTAATTCCAGGAGATTGTTAGACACCCCCCCCCGGAGGTTGGCAACCCTATCATGCCAAGTTATGGACGTCACCAGCAGCAACAGAAGGACGGCCAGTCAACACCCTCCCCCGGTAAAAAGAAACTTGTACTCAGTAATGGTGGTGTGCTATTATTCTGAAAAAACATACTTTCTCCTTATACACGCTAGCCATATTTTATTACTATGCCCATTTAATCAATTAAAATTCATACAGTGAATCAGTAAAGATTTTTTTTTTCTAAAATGGAGAATAGCTGTGCTGCATTTATTACTAGAGCGAAAATGGTCCTGTGCCATTGAAACCACAGAGAAAATGCCACCTTCTGTATCATGAAGTAATTTTGAATGTGGGAACATGAAAAGCTCAGGCTCAATTAACACATAGTTAACCATATTGAATTAACTATGGTTTCTGTGATTTTCTTCACTTGACCTACATCACGATAATGAAACAGTCCAGCAAACCAAATCTGAAACCATGGCTTGAAGCTAATCAGCCAAACACAGTCTTAACTATGATTTAATATAATGTGTAAATGTGGACATCCTAGCCTAAGCCTGGCTTGTTCCCTCTAGCTGCCCTCACACACTCTCCAGCGACAGAGAATCCTTGCCCAAACAAATGAAACCAGCATATGTTTAGCAAACCGATATCTGAGAAATCGCTGGTTTGCTGAATTTTGATTTCACAAACTCACTGTCGTTAAATCATCCACGCTACTGCATTTTGTCTGAATGGACCCTCAGTGTGGCAATGAGAGAAATTAGCTTAGGGAAGTTTTCATTTGCAGGATGGGAGTCAAAAGGAGAGGAAGCAGGAAGCAAAGTGCCTCCCACAGGGCACTTCTGCAAGGGTGCTGCCAGCTTCCCACACAGCCAGTTATGCAGAGGATTAAAGTAGCAGCAACAAGAAGACCCAAAAAAAAAAAAATTCACCTTCTGAGCCTGTAGTCTGAATCATGAGACAAATGTTCATTGAACATTGTGAGGCTTCTGAGGAAACAGGTCTAGCATGACGTATACACACCTTATACTCAAATGGTGGGCCTTTTTCCCTGTCCTTACATTTAATGCTACTTTGCCATATTATTTCACATTCTTCAATCTCTTACCTGGAATTGCTTGAAACACGAATAAGAGAATGGCAAAGAGTAGAAAAAGGATCCTCATGGTTGGTTCAAACTTGGTGCAGTCCTGTTTTTGCTGGACTCTGAAGAAGAGTGTTTGAAGCTGGCCTGGAGCGCTTGATGAAATGGCAACAGAGAGTCTGTATTTATTAAGGTTTGGGGAGAATTACCACATGGTGAAATTTCCAAACACCGGAAGTCCATGCCCCTTTCTCACCACAGAACTCAGTGGGGTACAAATATTGCAATATCTTTTTCCCGTATCCCCGTTTAGTACATAAATTACTGTTTAACTTGAAGGGTATCTAGATGACTCAGACTGGGTGCTCTCCATAAAGGCTCAGGTATTGGAGGAGAAGGAAGGTGGGTCTCAGCAGTGCAGGCCTTGATCCTGGTTGCTCACCTTCTGGCTTAGAGCCAAGTGTGTTCCTCTGCTCTGGCTCTGTCATAAAGACAACTTACCTAATGAACAGATAATGATTTCCCCCCCATGATTAACCAAGTTACAACTCTTTTGGCAGCATCAGGATGACGTGGAGAGTCCAGAGACATTAGCTGTAGGTCAGCAGAGCGAAAAGAAATTTCCTCTCAAATTCCCTGTGAATGTTGGCATATATGCTATTACTCACATGCTCCATCTCTGTATTTTTATTTCAGTCTTTCATATTTGACAGTATTCAACATCTGACATGGAAATGGCACTAGCAATTGCTGCATCATCATCATCCAGCATTTATGTAGTGCTTCTCTGAATATTTAAAACTTGCCCTATGTTGTATTGCTTACAGAAACCTGTATTAGTAATATTAGAAATGCTCAGGTATCTGCTGTCTCCTTCCATGCCTTGCCCACCAGTCTCTAGCACAAAGCTACCCCCCTTTATGGGCTATACTGCTTCTCAGGTGGCTTGCCAGTTCTGGCCAGGGAAACTCCTGGACACCAGTTCTAAGTCTAGGAGAACAGGCCCTACCTAGACATTGGCAGCCCTATTTCCATGAGGGGTCCCTCAAAACACCCCTTTGCAATGCAGTGCAATTTATTTTCTCCCTGGGAAGGGAATGTGAAGAGCAAGGAACTGCTCTCACTCTGGCTTTACCTGGAGGAGCTGAATGGGTGAGGGCATCAGGCCTCCAGCCTTTTTTGAACACTAGGCAAGGATACTGTCAGCAAGCTGCCATGGTGTTCTGTGTTACTGGTACTTAGGTACAGGTGTTCCCCCCCTCCCCCTGGCCTCTGCGCTGTTATGTTACCCTGCTGTAATGCCTAAGCCAAACAACTGGAGGATGTGTCGGGGGAGTTTGCTTCATTGCCGGCTTGTTGCTTTTCTCGCCTGGGAACTGCTCCTGTGTTATGTCTAACGATCACCTTGTTCTCAGGGAATGGGCGCGCAACCGTTTCTTCTAACCCGCCAGCGGGAAAGTGACCCATTGGTTCTATATCTGTTTTGAATTCCTTTATTATGCTTGACCTGCCATTCTGTAGTCAGTTCTAACAAAGAACGTGTTTGAGTGTCTTTCCAATGCTTTGAAATAAATTTTACTTTCTTTGAAACGTGGATTTATTCTCGATGCTTGGGGATCCAACATATTGTTAGAACTTCCTATCGTCTCGAGTCTGACGCAGTCATGAGCGGGACAGAGGGAACTATTCCTACAACG
>NW_015173188.1:92228-92334 GCF_001447785.1 Gekko japonicus | reverse complement strand
TTCAAGCATCATGTTCCTTACACCATCTTCTGTTTTGTGAGGGCAATGCCTAATCTAGAAGTGCGTAAGATGTTTCAGAACAGATTTCAAACAGTCAGTTCAGGAT
>NW_015173188.1:90809-91920 GCF_001447785.1 Gekko japonicus | reverse complement strand
TATCTATATATATCAATCAGCTCACCTCCACACCCTCTCCTCCATTAGGAGTTGGCAGTTAGAGAGGGAGGGAACTTGTTAAAAGTAGAGCAAATTAATTTACTTCTGTAGGTGAACACCCCTCCCCTGCTGGGGTTTGGGTGTTAGATGAACTCAGGGCTCTGAGCCACCCCATCTCTCTGTTCTTTTCTTTGGCAAATTTTGTCACCAATTCCTTCAGGTCAAGCACAGATGTTTCAGCATGTTCAACAGAGATAGTTGCCAAACCAAGTAGTCTATTTTGCTGCATTGTTGAGCGTATGTGTGTTTTTATAAGTTTGAGTTTTGAGAAACTGCGTTCACCACTTGCCACTGACACTGGAAGCGTGGGAAGGATCCTTAGAGCAAGAGAAACATTAGGCACACTATCCTGGAGGTTTTGTTAAAGTATGAAGAGAAGTGCTCTTTGTGGTGGCATAGACTTTGAAAGTCTTCAAGCTACTGATTAAAGTACACTATCAGAGCTTCAGCATCAATATATTTTTTTCCATTGTGTGTCAATGCTTGTTCCAAATTCTTGCAGGACTTCTGTACATCTTGTGGGGATGTTTTTCTAAGACTGTATATATCATACAGGAAGCCAAAGAGTGAATTATAGTGTTGTAGTTGTTGGAATCTCTCTTCAACTGATTGTATGGCCATATCAAAGAAAGCAAAATAGAAGTTCACTTTGAATTTTTGCTTTGGATCTTGTGGTGCCTCTTCTGGGCCCTCATAATCAAACTGCCTTTTCTTTCTCCTTTGTCTTTGTTCTGTCTCAAAATTTGGTAGTATTTCTAGTTCCTTTGCAATCTCAGTAGCAGCTACCAAAACTTGTTCAAAAACCTCATCACACCTATAGTCCACAAGGTACTTCTTGGTTACTTCTAATTGGCTTGTAGCTAAATTTAAATCTGCCTCCTTATTTTGTAGTAACTTGCTTGTGACATTAGTTTCAGAAAGGATGTTGTACCATGTAACAAGTGATACCACAAACTTGAACTTACTAATTGCATCAGCAAAACCATTAGCTTCAACTCTAGAATCACTTGTGGATGATTTCTGCAGGTTGGGGTCATTAAAGATCTCCATC
>NW_015173188.1:87401-89870 GCF_001447785.1 Gekko japonicus | reverse complement strand
TCAGAACTTTAATGCCAGCAGCTCACAAAGTAGAATTTTTGCTCACCAGATGCCACAGCTTCAAGGGAGCCTCCCCCCCACTGCTGCTCTCGCCCCTCGACCATCCCCCTCGACCATTCCCCACTGCTGCCGCCGCCCCTGTCGCCCCCGCCACCCCCCCCCAGGCCCAGCTCATGAACTAACCTTCCCCGAGGGCTGGGCTGGTTAGTGGCTGGCTGGGGCTGCTGCCGGCGACGGCGAGTGCAATCACACTGGCTGGCTCAGAGGGCGGCAGGGGCGAATTCGCGATGGGCGCAGGTGCAGCAGCCAGCGGACCAATGGGCGAGCTGTGCCTGAGTAACTTGGGGCGGGCAGGACAGGCGCATTGTCGAGCAGCATGCACACCGCAGCAAGCTCAGCTAGCCTCGCAGGCAGGCAGGCTTTGGGCAGTATGGTGGTGGGGGCTTGGGGGGGGCAGCGGTGGCAGGGCAGTTGGCGCCCTGGATGGGCTGGCGCCCTAGGCCAGACAATAGCTGGCCTAGTGATAGAGCCGGCCCTGGAGGGCATCAGGAGGAACAGAGAGAGGAGAACGGGGTCAGGGCCACAACTCAGCCCTGGCTGAGAGCAGCTGCCACTGGAGCTCTGGCCAAGTAGCTCCTGCATAGCTCTAGAGGAGGCCGTTCTGAAGCTGGAGATGCTTGAGGGTGCCTCACCTGGGTAGCACTTCTTGAGTAGTACTTTCACCCCACTCTCCTCCCTCCCCCTATGGAGACATTCTCACCATTCAGGAACTGCTTGAGGCCAACTGAAGTGGAGCCACTGTTGCCAATCACAGTATGCTCACTTTCCAAACTTTTCACATTTGTGCACCACAGGGTTTATAGTATTTCTAAGTATTGCACATGGGGAACTAGACAGATATGGCACCTGGCCTAAGACCACCTAACAAGTTTATGGAAGAGATCAAGTTTGAGGGACCTTTTGATATCAGTCTCTTAGCTACTGTGCTATACCAGAAATTCTGGGAAATTCTAATAACATGCTAGGGCACTTACTAATTGCCCTTGTTCAACAGCTTGCTCAAAACACATGGCTGTATTTGGAAGATGTGCTTAGTAATGGCTGAGTTTCCTTGGAGGCCACATGGGCTGGAAGAAAGGTGCTGAAATGAATGAAATCAGGAGAATGTTAGTGAGCCAATGGAAAAAAGTGTGTGTGTGGGGGGGGACTCATCACCATAATGCCATGTGCTTTTTCTGCAAGGAAGAATTTTAATAGCCTGTAAATTCGGGGTCCCATGTCAATTTCATCCCCATTTTGGCAGGGAGAATTTCCTATGAAAGGAAGACTATTATCCCTGCTGCCTTGATAAAGTAAAAAAGGTCTGGGGTCTTTTCAGTGCTTGAAGGGAGGGGCGCCCCAGGGATTCTGTATACAGCACCTTGCACTTCCTGGAGGAAACAAGAGAAGTGACTCTGAAAAATCCATTCAAAGGTAAAGATCGTTTCTGCAACATTTCACTGCACTTTCAATGTTTGAGGTCTTTTCTGATAATTCCAAAGGAGCAAGGTTGATGAGCTTTGAATATTGCACAAATATTGGTAAAAGTTATGTGTTCCACGCCATTTCAAATCCATTAAATAATTCATTTTACCCGCTATGACCTCCAAGCATCAGGCATGATGGCCTTTGTGCATCACAGAATTTAGATGTCCCGCCCTCTTCAATCTACCAGGATATCCTGGGGCTTCAGTAGGCTGCTTTTTCTCCTGTTACCCTTTTTCCTTTTCCTGAGGACCAAGTAGATGTGACGTTTGTCAGGTGTTCTCCACGGGGACTGGCAGCCATATGCCCGCTGTTGGTCTCTGTGAAGAATTCTCTCCAAAAGTGTTGCAGGCTGTGATTCTGATAGGGACCATGGCATGGGGGAGGAGAGGCTCCTACCTCTTCCCATGCCAATTTCCCAACCTGAAATGGCAGGGGGCATTGTTTAACCCATTGGATAGCAGCACATGCACTGATGCTTGCACATGCAGCCACCCAATGGGGAAAATAATGATCCTGGGACTGTTGGGTTAGAAAAAGTGTGTGGCCAAAGCTGGGGTACCTTCTCCCCAGACTCATGGTCCTCGGGCATCTGGTCAGCTCTGATCCTCAACTGCTTGATCCTCAACTGCTATCAACTTTTTATCTCTTTTGGTGCATTTTCGGTTCCCATCAGGATGTTTCTTTAGGCTTTTCTTCTCTTTTGGTTAATGGACATTCATATTTTTTCCTGCATACCTGGGGAATTTCCAAAGGAAGTAGACACTTTACCTTGCCTGCTGGTGGCCCTGTTTGTGGCTTCCATCATCCATACAAAGATCAGCCAGTTTACTGTTAGATAGAGTGATAAATCACTACATTTGAAGCAGTCATTCAGAACAGGGCTATTAATATCGTCAAGCAATGTTAAGTTAAAAAAAACAATGTATTAAAAAAATGTTGGCA
>NW_015173188.1:82329-86517 GCF_001447785.1 Gekko japonicus | reverse complement strand
AAGGAGATTGTAAGACACTCGGAGAGTCCAAGTGAAGGGTGGGGTATAAATCCTCTTCCTCTTCTCTTCCTCCTCCTTTTTGGAGGGAATGTGGTATTTTTTTAAAAAAGGATGGACTGATGTGTTATTAATCCTGGTCCTTACATTTAGTTAACACCCAATTGTGATCACAAAGAGAACAAAGGAGATGCTGCCTATTTGTTTGAATTATAAATATATAGTATTTGAGAATTTTAGGACTGAGATTATTCACACTCTACTTGTTCATGAGTGATTCTCAGGAGACAGGGAGAGGAAGCAATGTTCTTCCATTCCATTCAAGGACCAGCTATTATACCTAGGGCTGTTCCAGGTTAAAAGAACATTCTATTCTTCCCAGATGATTGATTACATGAGGTATTGCCCAATTTATTTTTAATTTATTTGTAACACAGTTTAGTCTTCCTCCAGTCTTCCTTGGAGAGTTTCATTTTAGTGATACAGTATTCCCAACCAAACATCAATCTTTGTCTTCTCTGAGCTATGAAGACCAGTTATCTCTTCTTTATTGTACTTGCCTTGGTGCTCCTTCCTGATCCAGGTAAGTAGTTGTTTTCGCTGTAGGTCACTTAAAAATGTCCAGATTCATATTTCAAGTTCTTAAATTGGATTCTCTTTTCTTTTTCATTCTTCCACCTGGCTTGCTCCCTTTCTTATGTCTGCATACATTATTGCAGAGTTAAGGTCAGACCTGCTGTTCGTATGGCCCATGAGCCAGCGCACTGAAAAGACCTCAGTGATTCCCGTCTTAAACAAAACCCCATGCTACAAAAGGCTTCAGAAAGTCACTGTGCTCCAGTCACCCTTCTTCAATGTGATGCTCTGTCTTCTTAGTGCTTGGGGGAGTCAACAGTGGGAGGGCTTCTAATGTCCTGGCCCCACTGGTGGACCTCCTGATGGCACTGGTATTTCTGGCCACTGTGTGACACAGAGTGTTGGACTGGATGGGCCTTTGGCCTGATCCAACATTGGCGTCTCTTATGTTCTTATGTTCTTAATATGTGGAAGATATTTAACAAAGGTCTGTGCTCTCAAGTTGCAACTGACTTATAGAGACCCCAGCAAGAGGCTTTCAAGGCAAGTGAGAAGCAGAGATTGTTTGCCATTGCCTTCCTCTACAGAGTCTTTCTTGATGGTCTCCCATTCAAGTACCAACCCTGCTTAGTTTCCAAGCGCTGATGAGGTCAGGCTGTACCATCCTCCCTTCCCTCCCTAATAATACATTACTTGCCTACATTATGGTGTTCCAGAGGCATACCCAGATAATGTATATGAAATTTTACTCACTTACTTCTTGATTACTGTTTTCATGACCAGAGTCATAAACAGCAAACCCTCACCCCACAAAAGAAGAGCCTAAAAACTGCTACAAAAGTTATTGTGTAACTTAACAACAGCTGCCAGACATTTCGCCCCACACAAAGTGGTTTGTGTTTATCTTTATCTCTGAGTAGCCAAGATGATTTAGCTTCTGAAGAGATAAAGGGCTGATTAAATAATGGAGAGATCAATTCAGTTCTTAGATCTGAAGATTTGAGGCAGTCAAAAAGAGTATGATTCCCAGAACTGATTCTGTTGTCTAAATGTATCTAAATTTAATTTATTCTGCAATAAGCAGACAAGAAGGAAAAGATTTAGGATTGTAAAAAAGGAAGCAAATGAGCAACACCAATGATAAAAACTAAAAGACGAGTGAGAATTAAAAATATGCTTTAACTGGTGCAGGGATCCTAATATAGAAGTCAGGGCTGTTAAAAGACACTACAGGGTTCAGAAAACTATTCCCTCTGCCCACCCAGGCCCCCCCAACCCCCATCCCCCCCCCCCATTTCTCATCCCAAGGTGTTCTGGAAGAAGGCACCAGGTACATAGTGGTGTGGAGCGCATAAAAAGAGCTTTATTGTAAACATCATTATATTCAACCCCCTTTCCTCAGCTATACTGATGAGACATTGCAAATATGTGCTTAACATACTGCTTTTTGAACAGGATTACTGGAAGGGTTGAATCCAGGCATCTTTTCTACTCAGTCTCACCCAGTGTTCTCCTACATACTACAATCTGTGTCATGTATGGCCTTTGTTCATGCAGATTCCATGATCAGCAGAGTCTTTTTGGTTGATCAAAGGAGACCCCCTTCTTTCTATTTTCACCAGCAGAAAAGTGGGTTGGATCCACTCAAAGATGTACAAGCAAATAAATACTGCACTGTGGAATAATTGTGCAAGCTATAAAGAAAAATTAAATGTTTGTTTATAGCACTGTATCACTGCTTATCTGCTCAGCTCTCCTCCCATTTGTTTTTGTATGTGTGTACAGGATTTGCTATAAACAATGCTGATTCATGTTCTGAAATCCGTGGGTTCTGTATAATGTATTCATGTCCTTCTGGTTTTGAAAACGTTGGCACCTGTGACAAGAATTTTCGTTGCTGCAGAAGGTAAGAGCAAATGTACCTCTCATAATAGTGCCACAAAGAATGTACTTGAAAGCCCAAGAGAAGCCTTGAAGGACCTGGTGTGATCAAAGTAACTCTGCCAGGGCATGTCATAAGATTCTTTTGTCCCACTGTTGGTTTCTAGACAAACAATTTTAAAGGGTTTTGGGTAAAGGTAAAAGTTTCCCTTGCTCGAAAGCCAGTCAAATCCGACTCTAGGGATGCAGTGCTCATCTCCATTTCCAAGCCGAAGAGCCAGCACTGTCCAGAGACATTTCCGTGGTCATGTGACCAGCATGACTAAATGCCAAGGCACACAGAATGCTGTTACCTTCCCACCGAAGCGGTACCTATTTATCTACTTGCAATTTCTTGCTTTCGAACTGTTAGGTTGGCAGGAGCTGGGGCCAGAGACAGGAACTCACTCCATCATGCGGCACTCGGGTCTCGGAATGCTGAACTACCGACCTTCCAGTCTGCAGTTCAGCATCTTAACCACTTGAGCCACCGCAGCCCTTTAAAGAGTTTTAGGGAACCACAAACCCTACAAATCCTGATTGATCCTGTATAAATGGAGATCCTGCAGGCCATGGGGAATAATTCTTCTACCATCCCTTCACTGCTCAGAGAAACCTCTCTGTTTTTGTGTCTAGCCACGACAGAGCAGAAAGAGACAAGGGAGCTATTTCAGGTACAGGGAGAAATAAAAATGGCAGCTTGAGTGACAAAGGTTGCGGTCGCACACACTAAATAATCCACTTTCAATCCACTTTGAGTGCGCTTTCCAACTGGATTTTACTGTGTGAACGAATCTTCTTTTGTGCTGCTGAAACCAAGCACTGTTTTGCTAATATTTTAGTAGTAGTGCCACCACATGTTACAGGAAGAATAGTAACAATAATTTATTTCTGACCATGTTCTGGGCATTTTTTATGACATACTAGCCTGATACCCGTGCTTCGCTACGATATTTAAGTTCCGTAAATCCAGTTATAATACTGATGATGTGAAGTTTGAAATGTGACATTTGTTGTAGGAATTCTAACGGAGAAGATTATAGTGTAAGAAATGAAGTGAGACATACGTACTTTTTTCTCTCTACTGAAGGACCTCTCTCTAGACCACATCGGTGGTTCTGCCCTCAGGGGCTAGGATCACCAGGCTGCTGGGTGAGCTCACTCTGGAGCAGGCCACATAGAACTGTCCATTTAAGAAGCAGTCGTCTGTTAAGTCCACTGCTGCTATTTTCCATGAAAGTGATGGCCTCTCTACTTGTGTTCCTGGATTCTTTTGCTCATATGGAGACTGTTGTTCTGAGCACCTCAGGGTGATCTTGCTGGTACTTGGCCTGTGCAACTCAGTGCTCCGCAGGAGCACTATGTGCAAATGTCTTTGCCACATTCCTAAGTTGCCTCCTCCTTGTAGCGTTGGTGTATCTGGCTCAATGTTTGCCAGGAGCTTTCTTGGGGGCAGTAAGAGGTGAGAGGTGTGAGAGAGAGTTGGTGTGAGGGAGTGGTGATGTGGTAGACATTTCTTCAGGTTCATGAGGGAGACACGTATCAAAATGGCTCCTAAAAATGTCCTTTACTATCTCCCCATAAGCATTCATACCCTGGCCCTGCTCCTACACCTGACATACACTGGCCTGTCTGGTGTTGGGAGGGATTGTATTTAAAGGTATCGGGGAGGCTCGGTCAGCAGCAGTGCTAAGG
>NW_015173188.1:58521-81820 GCF_001447785.1 Gekko japonicus | reverse complement strand
GGGGATCACATTTTCCCCCTTTTGACCCACTTAGGGGACAAATTTCTAAAAATCCCTTCTTAGCGAGCACCTACGCCATGGTGGGAGTGCTCTCCCCGAATTTGGTGAGGGGACTTTCTTTTATAGTAAGTAAGTAAATAAATTTATTACAGTCATTGTCCAGTACACAGTAAAAGAAGTAAAACCCCAAACTTAAAACATTTCTGTTCCCTATACAGGAATATAATATTTGTAAAATACATAAATAAACCACTAATAACCTAAAATATTAAGTGATATAACTTAAATTACTTATAAAACCATCTCTAAAATATCAACTAGCATGACATCCATATTTTTCTCAGTTTAATTGCCAGCCAACCATACGTAGCAATTTTGAAAGTGACATCTCTGTTTCTATCAGCGAGCATTTTCTTGAGGAGACTTTTATCTTTTCCTGGGAAACTAGAAATTACTGGTACTACCAATGCCTCCCAAATCTGTTTATAGATTTTACAGTCAAAAATTACATGGCTTAATTCTCCACACTCCCATCCCCAACTTTCTTTTATATATATAGATGGAAGAGCCTCTGCAGAGAGGGCATAAAATCTACAGCAAGCCGAACAAGGAGGTGTAGATCTATAGTTGCTCTGAGCCCTTTTCAGTCATCACAGTTTTGGTGCTCAAACCACTAAGGGGCCATCGCACTGACCACAATCCTCCTAATACATAAGGTCACTATTTTGCTTCACTAGAACAAAGCACTTTTCCCCCCTGGCTTCAGTATGCACAAATAAATCTGAAAAATATGTATACCGCCCTACTGACACAAAATTTTGAATATACAGGTAGCGCAATCACCCCAGGTAATGCACAGTTTAAGTGCCCAAACCGTAATGACTGAAAGGGGCTATGGAGTGGGGGAGAAAGGGGTAGGCAAAAGTCAGACTGAATATACAGACAATAATTTTGAAGAGCTATGAAACTAAGAGGAGAGGGAACATTACTTCATTAACATTTTACTTCATTAACATCTCACGTCAAACCAGTTCGCAGGTCCCCCCCCCCAGCACCAAAATCTATACATTCTGTTTGAACAGAGATCATTATAAATCCAGGTGGGCAGCCGTCTTGTCTGAAGCAGCAGAACACCTTTAAAACCAAAAAGATAATTATGTGATTGAAATGTGCAGTTCAGGCAATACTTCTAACAATCCCACTTTGAGTTTCAGAAACACTGATCTTCTTTAGCAAGGATGATAGAATGCCATACACAGATGAGGCTTTTCAAGAACCACACCTCCCATATGTAATTATATATAACCGCTGATATAATTATTTTACACCCATGGTATGCTTCTCTTGAGACATCATTGCATACCACTAAAGTGATGATTGAACCCCAGAGATCATAAGTGAGGGACAAATCAGAGGGCATCAGAAGCAGTCAAATCATAAACCACATCCATATCACATTGCAAATTCAAATCAGATTTGTTTAGTAGAGAAGAAGAGAAGAGATTGGATTTATACCACACCCTTCACTACCGAAAGGAGTCTCAGAGTGGCTTACAATCTCCTTTCCCTTCCCCTCCCCACAACAGACACCCTGTGAGGTAGGTTGGGCTGAGAGAGCTCTGAGAGAACTGATCTTTCCAGAATAGCTCTGAGACAACTGTGACTGACCCAAGGTCATGCCAGCAGCTGCATGTGGAGGAGTGGGGAATCAAACCCAGTTCTCCCAGATTAGAGTCCGCATAACTATCTGCTACACCAAACTGTAAGAGACAGTGCAAGACTGATAACCACATTCTTTCTGTTATGTAAGAACTGAACCTAGGATGATTCAGCCAGAGTGCTGCAAAAGAAATGGATCTTAGGAAGTAAGGACTGTCAAAGAAATTGTTTCACAAGCACAGGAAGAGAGAGAGTGTTTAAACTGAACATTTGAGGATGCTAATTCAAAATCTCATCATTTCTACTTCTAGCAATTAGGTGACAGATGCAGCTCGAGGGATCATCATTTCTTCTTTAACGCCAGCCTGACAAACTGCATTATCAGCTAAGGAACCAGAAAATAATCTCTAATGTGAACTTTTAAAAAGTCTTTACTTCCTACAAGCTATTATGATGCCCAAATGAGTAATAAAGTATGCTTCTGTGTCAAATCTCCTTCTGTGTTTGAAAGGGGTGGGTTAGTGGTATTATATAAGGTCATAAGAAGAATCCTCCTGGATCACATCTACCTAGACTACCATCCTGCTTCCTACAATCATCAACAAGTGTCCCTGCAAGATCCACAGGGGAGCAGAGAAACCCAAGTTTCCCTTTGTTTTTGCCCCTGAGCATGTGGCTTTCAGAGATATACTTCTCTGGACATGGAAGTTCCATTTAGCCATCACGATAAATAGCCATTGGAAGGTACAGTCCTCCTTGAATATACCAAATTCCCCTTTAAAGCCACTTATTTTAGTGGCCATCACTACATCCTATAGCAGCGAGTTCCACAGGTTACTTATGAATTTTGCAAATAAGTACTTTCTTTCATCTACCCTGAATATACTGCCCATCAGCTTTGTTGGATTCTCTCTATCTACCTTGCCAAATCATGCATAATTTTATAAATATTATAAACCTCTGTAATGTATCTTGTATGGGTCTCATAAGGAAGGTGCTCCAAGCTCTGTAACATCTTTTTTGAGATGGGGTGACCAGAACTATAACATAAATAAATAAAATCTGGCCTCCTGAAAAATCCTGGCCATTTTATTTTAATTCCCTTTCCTAATAATCCCCAGCATAGAATTTGTCTTTGTCACTGCTGCTGTACAATGAGACAACTTTTTCATCCACTGCTACTCTAAAATCTCTTTCCTGGTCAGTAACTTCCAGTTCAGATCCTGTCAATGTATATACAGAGTTGAAATGTTTTACACCAGTGTATAATTACATATGTTGAACTTCATTTATATTGAAATTCACTTACTAATAATGAACCTGATCTACCCTCTCACCAAACCTGGAACAATCCTTTTGCCATAGCTCACAATTTTCTTTGGTTTTCACTATCATGAATAGTTTAGTATCGTCTGCAAGCTTGGCCATTTACTGCTCCCCTCTGACTACAGAATATTGATGAACAAGCTTTAAATAACAACGCGAGAGAGTTATCCATCTACTTCTACCCATAATTTCCTGTTGTTTAACCAGTTACTATTTGATGAGAGGGCCTGTTCTGTTCTTCTCTTTACTGTTGCATTTTGCTTATATGTTGTATAATACTCCCAAAATCATGTTATGCCACTACATGCATACTGATAAGTGTTACATAGATGCCAATTAAGTAGGCCATGTATGGTGCTATGCTATGCCCAATGCATGGATGTTTAAGGATATTATGATAGGAGAGTTTTTTTAAAATTAAACCTAGGCTGCTAGTTTTCAAACTTTCTTCTCTGAGGGAAACCTTTCCATGACACATATTTCACAGGACCTTTACCTGCATATGCCACAGAAAGATGTGGGATTGTGGCTCAGTGGGAAGGCATCTGCTTCACATGTAGCAGGCTCGGGCTCAGTCCTTGGCATTTCCAGTTACCCTTGGTCAATCAAAGTCAATATTGCTTACTTAAACTGGCAGCCGCTCTCCAGGGTCTCAGGGAGAGGTCTTTCACATCACCTGCTACTTGTTCCTTTTAACTGGAGATGCAAGGGATTGAACCTGGAACATTTTTCATGCCACACAGATGATTTGACACTAAGGCCGAATCTACATATGCATTTTAGAATCAGCTGGGTGCCGCTGTTATCCCATGTGGTTTAGAACTGCTGTGCCTCTCCTTTCAAGTTAGCATTAGTGGAGCCCGCTTTGTCTTTTTTTCAGTTATCTAATCACAATCTATTGTTCATCACTAGATGGCCCATGGGGGTTACTGGAGTGTTCTGGGACTGGAATGAGAGGCCCCACAGTGGAATGGGAGCCCCTGGAGTTAGCAGGAGTATTTTGGGACTGGAATAACTGGTTCCAGAGTGGAATGACAGCCCAGGGGGCAGGAGATGTGTCCTGGGACTGTAATGATAGGCCTCGCATTCCAGTTCCAGGACACTCCTCTTACTCCAAGGGGATGTCATTCCACCATTGGGCCTGTCGTTCGACTCCCAGAACACAATTGCTACCCCGAGGGGCTGTCATTCCACTCTGGGGCATGTTATTCCAGTCCCAGAACACTGCTGCTACCCCCAGGGGCTGTCATTCCACCCGGGGCCAGTCATTCCAGTCCCAGAACACATTTGCTACCCCCAGGGACTGTCATTCCACTCCGTGAACTTTCATTCTAGTCAAAGAACACTCCTGCTACCCCCAGGGGCTGTCATTCCACTCCATGGTCTCTCATTCCAGTCCCTGAACACTCCTGCTACCCCCAAGGGCTGTCAGTCCACTCCGTGATCTCTCATTCTAGTCAAAGAACACTCCTGCTACCCCCAGGGGCTGTCATTCCACTCTGGAGCCTGTCATTCCATTCCCAGAACACTTCTGTTACTCCTAGGATCTGTCATTCTTACCCCTGTGAATATAAAAATGAGAAACACCATGACTACAAGGCATGAATTGCAACTTTTTGAGCCAAATGCAAGCTCTTACTCGAAAAAGCTGCTGACTGTGCATTGCCCAGTCGTATTCAGTAATTATAAATTTAATAGATAAATTTCAAATAAAATTTTTTGAGGACTGGTAGATAGTGATGAGTAAAAGCAGCCATGCAGGAATCAAACCAACAATGCCCTGATTTACAGGGCAGGAATTTACCCACTGAGCTAAACACAAGGTCTTGTGTTTTACTGCTGAGTGTGCCTCCTACAGCTCAAAGTAAATCCCCCCCCCCGGTAAACTTAAAAATGTCCCATAAAGTGGGGGGGGTGTCAAGAAAATAAATGGTTTGAAAGCAGATAAATAAGTTTTTGAAGATAAGATTTGAGGGCTGGTACATAGCTATGAGGAAATAGAGCCAAGCGGGAATAAAACTAGAAATGCCATTTCTGGATTTAAACATTTTCAGATAAATGCAAGCTCTTACTGCACCAGTAGTGAACTTAAAAATGTAGGTCTGTAAAAAGGTCAAGAAATAAAAGCTTCAAAACAAGATACAAATTTTAAAAATTATTTTGGGGGCTAGCTAGTAAAAAGAAAAGAGTACTGTTGGAATCGAACCATGAGTTACCGCCTAGTTTTTTGTGCGCCACCTGTTGGAATTATTTAAGAATTTGCAGAGCAATGGCTCAAAAATGTCTACATTAGGTTGACAGTGCAACAAAACCAGGAAGGAGGGGTCAGAGCAGCAAAGAACACCATTAATTTAAACCAGTGCCGAGCGGCTATGACAATGGAGTCATTACCTGAGGGCGGGAAACATATGCAGACACTGATTTTTATACTGGTGCAAATGTAGACAGTTTGTTGGGGGATGGGAGTGAAAATGTCAGGAAACCGGCAAGAAACACACATGTGGATTCGACCTAAGACACAGCCCATCAGGTAGTAGCTGATGCAAAAGACCACTGCCTGGAGAGCCATTGTCAGTCAGAGTAAAGGTTTGATACATTATGAGGCAGCTTTGCATGTCTATGTGTGTTCAAGGATTCTTAAGACACAAAACCATTGAGACGAAGTGTTTCTGCCTGTGAATGCAAATTAAAATGCACTCCCTACTCTCCTGCAGTTTCACACTAGCAAGAAGACAGTTTTAGAGGGTAGTCATGTTGGTCTGCAGTAGAAAAGCTAGATTCGTGTCCAGTACCACCTTACAGATGAACAAGATATTTGATTAGATCCAGGTGGGTAGCCACGTTGGTCTGAAGCAACAGAAAAAAATCTTTTAAGACCAATAAAGTTTTATTCAAGGTATAAGCTTTCATGTGCACATGGACTTCTTCAGGTACAGTGAGATGGAAGTTACTAGTCTATACATATAGGTAGAGAGAGAGCAGCAAATTAGCATATGACGTAATGAAGATGTTTAACAGATGCAAGAACCAAACGGGAATAACAAGCTTAGTTTATATGGTTACCATTGGTTTGGATTTAATTCCGGGGGTAGGAGCATAGTGAAGCAAATAAATATATCAAAATTGGAGATGAGTGTGTAGATGTACCCTTCTTAATTGTGGGATGCTGGGGGTAATTAACTGAGACCTTGTTGTTACACTCCATCCATCTCCTAATTGGGATATGAGCATCTGAGAGCCAAAACTCACTTCACCCGATACAAGTAGGAATCGTGATCCCTGAGTCCTTCCATCCCATTCCTGACTCCTCTCTTTGCAACACCCCTCCCACCTTCAGGTTGGGATATCACATTCTGGAGGTATCAGAACAATGCTCCTGATAGCTAATAAAACCCACAATCATTCCTTTCCTGGTCTCTCTATGGAATTAAAAGGGGAAAGGAGAGTGGGAGACAACGGAAGAGTCCCTGTACCTATCAGCCATTTGTTGCTGTCCTTGGGTGAAGGATGGTTATCTCTGAGAATGCCATTTCAGTTGTTTTGGAACATCAGAAAAATTAGAATGGGATGCATGTCATGTTCCATTTGCCTATGAAACCTAAATACTTTCTTCAATCTGAATGAAATTTGGCAGAGGGGCTCCTTGCAGTGAAAGGTGGCATCCCAGGATGCAGCTGGAGGGCATATACTGCAACAACCTTGCTGAAGTCTGGATCCAGACAGGAACTGAATAGGAAATATCCTGATATAAGCCACCCTTAATAGAATGACTGAAGAAAGCTGGCATATGAATCAAATAAATAAATGTCTGTTTTTTTCTGAGCCTCTCAAATCCTAGAATAAATCAAAAACTTGATCGGCTGATTCCCCCCCCCCCAAGCCTTAAAGACGCCACATCATTGGTGGCCACTCTTGTGAGATGGCTCAAGCAGGGTGAACACGTCCAGAAGGAAGGAAGAAACAGGCTGTGCCTATAAAAGAGGGGGGAAACAGTTCTTACTTGATTTGCCCTCAAGAAACAACAGGTGCATCTGCCCCTGCAACACACACCTTTGAATCCTGCCTGGGAGAATCCAAGCCAGCAGGCTCTTTGAAAAAGCAGGGCCAGTCTCCTTCAGCAAGGACTGGGATTTGTGGCCAAACTGGTGAGTGAACAGAATAAATTGACTGGCCATTTTTTAAACTCTAGATTTTGATTTAGATTTGCCAAAGGAATGGGAGGACTTAATTCTACATCTATAAAATGATTCTGGATTTTTCAAAACAAATGAATGAGTAAATAAATGGGGGTCTATATGTTCCTTCCCAGTTTATGAAACATTGCAATCTTTTAGATTTCTGAGCCATAAATATCCTGTTTTATGGAACACTTTCTTATATTTAGTGGAAGTATCAGTCAGTCCAATTTGTCCATGTAGTCTCATGGGCATTCATTATTAATTGCCTTCCAAAAATGGAGGGAAATGACCTTCTTTGGAAGGAGATTTGATATCTCCTCTGGTTGCTGGTATTAAATATTTAGTGTGATTAATTTTACTTGACTTATCCTGAAGCCCATGATATTTTGTTTTTCTGGGCCATGGAACTCATCCTCTTGGGTGAGAACAATGTGACTGGTTGAGTGTAGTAGCAGTTTTCTGAAAGCTCCTATGCTGCCTTGAAAATGCTGGGAACACTTTGCTGTCTTGGAGCAAAGTACCAGTTTAAAGGTTTCTAGTACCCCTGGGAAGATATATACAGCTTATGCAACCTCTTATTTAGAACCACCCATGATAGCACCAATTTTCCCCCTTCTCCAATGAGTTTTATAGGGTTTTTAAAAAATGTTAATAATATGGAGGAGAGAAGATGATGAACACAGTGTCCACCACAGATGTAAACCGCTATAGTATTCCATTTCTGCAGGGAATGCTAAGTATCAGAGTTGTGTGAGACAGAGCTAGGAAAATTTCACGTAAAGTTCTCAGTATTCCGTCAAACTACAATTCACAGGACTCCTTAGAAGCAGTGATATAGATCAACAATTTTATTTTGCCTTGATTTATTCATTGAAACTATCTCTACACCCATCTTTCTCCAACAGATCACAGGTAGCAATAATATAAAAACATTATTAAAAGCAAATAAAACAAACATTAATGACTGATATAAAATACACTAAAACCATTCTACAAAACCAGCCTTAAAACACTTTGTGCCCCACTAGCAGGATATCCTCCTTGTCCCAGGATAAGTCTATACCCAAAGCTCTCGAGAATAACTCTTGTCTTGAAGCCTTTCTGGAAAGCAAGCATAGAAGCTGCTCTTCTGGGAGGCTGTTCGGCGAGCATGGGGCAGCCACTGACAAAGTCTGAGCCTACTTGAATCTATATGAATTTGAAATGTCAATGTGTCCAGTGTAAACTCGGCACGGGCTAGAATGTAAAGCTGATTTTTTAATAATAACCCCCTTCTTTCTATCATGATTTAGGCACCCTTTATGCGTTATGGAAGTGGTCCATGCGGTTGGCATCACATGTGGGGCCAATCATCCCAGTCCTTTCTAGGACAGCAGTTCATTGTCTAGGAATGGGATCAAATTGAGACAGGAGGAAAGATTGGAGCAATTGGGCCTGCTTGTAGTTAAAGGCTGCAATGGAACAGGATGAGCCCATGGCTAAGCTGCTCATGCTCACACATACGTGGGTGATGGCAATTATGCTAATGACCAGAGAATAGTGTGAAGATACATAATGCAGGTCTATTGTTGAAGATAAACAGGTCTCTCAGTGTGGCAGAAATGTAATGTGATTTGCACTGTCTGCCATTTCTATGTGTGCAAACAGCAGCTATAAAGCTCTCATGTATGTTCATATTTGCAAGTAAAAACTCCTTTGCCAAATAATCATAAGAACATAAGAGACGCCAATGTTGGATCAGGCCAAAGGAACATCCAATCCAACACTCTGTATCACACAGTGGCCAGAAATACCAGTGCTATCAGGAGGTCCACCAGTGGGGCCAGGACATTAGAAGCCCTCCCACTGTTGACCCCCCCCCAACCACCAAGAAGACAGAGCATCACTTGCCCCAGTCCCTATCTATACCTTGTGGCTAATAGCCACTGATGGACCTCTGCTCCATATGCTTATCTAATTCCCTTTTGAAGCCATCCATGCTTGTAGCTGCCACCACTTCCTGTGGCAGTGAATTCCATGTGTTAATCACTCTTTGGGTGAAGAAGTACTTCCTTTTATCCGTTCTAACCCGACCGCTCTGCAGTTTCATGGAGTGCCCACGAGTTCTTGTATTGTGAGAAAGGGAGAAAAGTACCTCTTTCTCTACCTGCTCTTTCCCATGCATAATCTTATAAACCTCAATCATGTCACCCCTCAGTCGTCGTTTCTCCAAGCTAAAGAGCCCTAAGCGCCTTAACCGTTCCTCATAGGGAAAGTGTTCCAACCCTTTTATCATTCGAGTTGCCCTTTTCTGCACTTTTTCCAAAGCTATAATATCCTTTTTAAGGTGTGGTGCCCAGAACTGCACACAGTATTCCAAATGAGGTCTCACCATTGATTTATATAGGGGCATTATTATATTGGCTGATCTGTTTTCAATACCCTTCCTAATAATCCCCAGCATAGCATTGGCCTTCTTTATTGCAGTCACACACTGTCTCGACATTTTCAGTGAGTTATCCACTACAACTCCAAGATCTCTCTCTTGATCAGTCTCTGCCAGTTCAGACCCCATCAACGTGTATTTATAGTTAGGATTTTTGGCTCCAATGTGCATCACCTTGCACTTGGCCACATTGAACCCCATTTGCCATGTTGACGCCCACTCGCCCATCCTTGACAGATCCCCTTGGAGTGCCTCACAATCCTCACTGGTTTTCACCACCCTGAACAACTTTGTATCATCCGCAAATTTAGCCACTTCACTGCTTACTCCCATCTCCAAATCATTAATGAACAAGTTAAAAAGCAGTGGACCAAGTACTGATCCCTGCGGTACCCCACTGCTTACCACCCTCCACTGAGAAAATTGCCCACCTACACTCACTCTCTGTTTTCTATGAACTAGCCAGTTTTTGATCCATAAAAGGACTTGTCCTTCTATCCCATGATTTTTGAGCTTACTTAGGAGCCTTTGATGAGGAACTTTATCAAAAGCTTTCTGGAAGTCAAGGTAAATAATATCTATTGGATCCCCCTTGTCCACATGTTTGTTCACCCCCTCAAAGAACACTAACAGGTTAGTGAGACAAGATCTTCCCTTACAGAAACCGTGCTGAGTCTGCCTCAATAGGTTTTGTTCATCTATGTGCCTACTAATTCTTTCCTTAATAATGGTTTCCACCAATTTACCCGGTATCGACGTCAGACTGACTGGCCTGTAATTTCCCGGATCTCCTCTGGAACCCTTTTTAAAGATGGGAGTGACATTAGCTACCTTCCAATCCTCAGGAATGGAGGCAGATTTTAAGGAAAGATTACATATTTTTGTCAGGAGATCCACAAGTTCACATTTGAGTTCTTTCAGAACTCTCGGATGTATACCATCTGGGCCTGGTGATTTTTCAGTTTTTAAGTTGTTTATCAGTTTTAGGACCTCCTCTCTCGTCACCTCAATCTGACTCAGGTCTTTCAACACCCCTCCCAAAATCAGTGGTTCTGAAGTGGGCAAGCAGTTCTCATCTTCCACAGTGAAGACCGAGGCAAAAAATGCATTTAGCTTCTCAGCCATTTCCCTATCATCCTTCAGTACTCCTTTTACCCCTTGGTCATCCAAGGGCCTCACTGACTCCCTGGCTGTTTTCCTGCTTCTAATGTATTTGAAGAATGTTTTATTGTTGGTCTTTACGTTTTTCGCTATATGCTCCTCATCTTCCCTTTTTGCCTGCCTGACCACAGACTTGCATTTTATTTGCCATAGCCTGTGTTCCGTTTTATCAGCCTCACTGTGACTAGTTTTTCACTGCTTAAAGGAATCCTTTTTACCTTTTACAGCTTCCATTACTTTGTTTGTTAACCATGCAGGCTATTTCTTATACCTGTTTGTGCCTTTCCTAATCGGCAGAATATATATATATATATCTTCTAGGATCATGGCTTTAAATAGTTTTCAAGCTTCCCCAATGGTTTTGACCCTTTCTACTTTCCCTTTCAGTTTCCTCCCCACATGTCCCCTCATATCAGAGAATTTACCCCTTTTAAAGTTAAAAGTGGTTGTGTCGGTCTTTTTGGCCACTTCCCTATTTATACAAATGTTGAACTCAACAACATTATGATCACTGTTCCCAAGTGGTGCAATCACTTTTACATCTCTCACCAGGTCTTGAGTGTTACGTAGGACCAAATCAAGGATCACCTCTCCCCTGTTAGGTTTTTTTGACCATCTGCTCCATAGCACAGTCATTTAGACTCAATCTCTTTTTCTCGATTAGAACACATATTAACCCAATCAATGTGTGGGTAGTTAAAATCACTTATTATGACACAGGGGTTTTTTTTTGGTCTAGCTGCTATCTTTAATTCATTCATCATACTTAATGTTCAATATCTACTTTTTGTTCCCATTAAAAAGGTCCATGAGCTTTGCAAACTGTACTCATTATTTTCAGAACACTGGATCTGCATCATCTCATGCTTTAAAAACATTTCCCCCCCCCTTCAGTTCCTTGTACCCTCTGTGATTCCTGACCCTTGCATGTTATACTCTGGCATGCAGAAGGTACCAGGTTTAGTTCCTGGCATCTCCAAATCATTAGAGACCCACCAAAAGGATAAACAAGGAACAACCTTCACTGAGCTCCTGTCCAAATATATGTTTGTACGTTTCCTGAAGTGTGTTTGCAACAATGATTCAGGTTCACATCAAAAATCCATGTGTGTCTGTGGTGTTGACTGGCTGGTCCTCAAGAAACCTTCCTTTCCCAATTCCTAAAGTAGTTTTTAGAATGTTGGGGGATAACTATATTAAAACAAAAGGCAGGCATTCTGCCTTGAAGCATGGCATGGAGGAGGAAGACTGATCTCTCATACGTACTCTAGAGAGCCTATACCACTAACCAGCCAAGATTGTATCTATGGACAAGTAAAATTGCCAGCCTCCAGGTGGGGCCTGGTGTTCTTCTGAAATTACAATTGATCTCCAGATGACAGAGATAAGTTGCCCTGGAGGAAATGGCAGCTTCAGAGGGTGGACTCTAAGGAATTACCTCTTTTATGTGCTCCCTCTACTCAAACTCCAATCCCCAGCATCGCCTCCAAATCTCCAGGAATTTGCTGAGCCATATTAGGCAAACTGAGTACCAGGACATGTCTGAAGGCACATGATTCTATGGCTTTGCTGATGCTAAACAGTCCTGGGCCTGGTCAGTTGCTAGATGGGAGGGCTGCTGAGGGATCCTACCTATACTATCCTTGTAATAAAAGGTGAGGTATAAATATCATTAATGGTTCTAAAAATTCCTTGAAATAAAACCATGACTGCTTCCTTGTGCTCCATTGAAATACTTAATGTTCAATATCTACTTTTTTGTTCCCATTAAAAAGGTCCATGAGCTTTGCAAACTGTACTCATTGTTTTCAGAACACTGGATCTGCGTCATCTCATGCTTTAAAAACATTTCCCCCTCCCCTTCAGTTCCTTATAGCCTCTGTGATTCCTGACCCTTGCATGTTATACTCTGGCATGCAGAAGGTCCCAGGTTCAGTTCCTGGCATCTCCAAATAAAAAGATCAGGTAGGAAGTGCCACAAAAGCCCTTGACTTGAGACTCTGGAGAATTGCTGCCATGCTGACTACTGAGTACTACTGACCTTGATGGTCTGAGTCAATATGTATGTGCGTATTTAAAATATTTAGTAGCCACCTTTCTTCCATACGGAGATCAAGACTGCTTACAATATTAATAAAATACATAAAAACATTAACAATCATAAAACCAAAATTTAAAATCACAATTTAGGATAGTATAAGGCAGCTTCATGAGTTTATGTGTTCATGTGGCTTCCATGCATATAAACATCTTCCTCTGGACTGTAGATAGTTCAGGATGCACTTAAGGGCATAACCAAAAGCCTACTAGATCAGAACAAAGGTCTATTTTAGTGTGTTCTTTGTGTGGTTAGCCAAATGCTTCTGGGAAGCCCACAAGGAAGACATTTTGGGAACAATCCTAAGATCATTAACCCTTTAGTCACTGGAATTCAGAAAAAATTAACATCCATATGCTATTGTAGCAGATAGTCACCAAGAGTTTGTGGATGGCTACCAATATCTTCTACTTGTAATAGCTAAATAGGACCTTAATATTCAAAGCCAGTATACCTTTAAACTTTAGGTGCTAAGTCTAAACAATAGGAGAATACTGTTATGTATAACTCATGATCAATTGAACTTTGGGTATTGTCACTGTGATACAACATAAACTAAAAGGTTTTCATTCTAAAATAGTGGAACACAGTGCTGTTTTCCTTTAGCAGCTACTTAGAGAATCGTTCATTGGGCCTAGTTTGGTAAAACCCACAGTTTCATCTTCTCTGTTTCACCATCCTTGCTGAGCAATTAATACACCATGTTACTGCAGTGATGGCCCAGTGAAAAAGATGCCACTTCCCTTGCTATCTCTGTGATTACAATTGACTACTAACAGCGTAATCAAGAAGGGGTTGAGAACTCCTCTCTTCCATGATCTCTGATCTGCAGAGTTAAGAAAATAAGAACATAAGTGAAGCCAATGTTGGATCAGGCCAATGTCCCATCCAGTCCAACACTGGGCCGGATACCGCGGGGGGGGAGGCGTGGCTAATTGCCCCGGCGCAGTTTGATCCGTGATTATGCGATCAGACGCGCCAGCGGCACACCACGGGTCCTTCCCTCGGTGCCGGTGCGTAAACGAGGGGCCGGAGGGGAAAGCCATGTGCCGGCATGATCACACTGTGGGAGTCTGGAGGCAGCCCGTGGCAAACCGTTTACCAGTACTTTGGTGGTACTACTTTTTAAACGCACATTTTCGGCGGTAAACCACGGGTGCGCTCCACTTCCCAGATGTAGGGGTGTGATCGCGCCTGGATAATCTGCCCACCATCCGTGCCTCTCCCGCGGCAACTTTGCCGTGTGATGTCACCCCTCAGTCATGTCACCCCTCAGTCGTTGTTTCTCCATTGGCTTCGTTGTTTCTCCAAGCTAAATAGCCCCAAGCGTTTTAACCTTTCTTCATAGGGAAAGTGTTCCAACCCTTTTATCATTTTAGTTGCCCTTTTCTGCACTTTTTCCAGTGCTATAATATCCTTTTTGAGGTGTGGCAACCAGAACTGTACACAGTATTCCAAATGAGGTCGCACCATTGATTTATATAGGGGCATTATGATACTGGCTGATTTGTTTTCAATTCCCTTCCTAATAATCCCCAGCATAGCGTTGGCCTTTTTATTGCAGTTACACGATTGTCTAGACATTTTCATTGAGTTATCTACTATGACTCCAAGATCTCTCTCTTGGTCAGTCTCTGCCAGTTCAGACCCCATCAATGTGTATTTATATTTAGGATTTTTGGCTCCAAAGTGCATCACTTTCCACTGGGCCACATTTCCTTATTACTGCTGTTCCACTATTCCATCCGAAGACCAGGAAAATGTTAAGAGCTTTTATTGTATTGCATGTAATCTGCATCCTCTATGGCTTCAACAGCTTCTAATTTCAGAATTATCAGAAAAGCAGCATCCTCTCACATTGCTGTTTCTTGTCCTAGGATACAGGGTTCCTCCAGCCAAATATCTGTTCTCTGTTGTAGCTATGAAGAATTGTTACCTTTTGTTTACTGTCCTCTTCTTGGTGTTCCTTCCTAATCCGGGTAAGTAGTTATTTCAGCTCTAGGCAGAACAACCTGTAACACTGACAGCTTGTCGGGAAAACTTGTGAGATGGGCTCTCCTTCTTTTGGTCTTCTTCCCCCCCCTTGCCCCTTTCTCATACCCACATATGTCACTGCACATTAAGGGAGAGTCAAGTATAAGTTTTGCAAGGGTGTATATTTCAAAAATTCTCATTCTCATTTCATTTTATAATGTCAGAAAGGGCATGATTATTGTTGTCATGAAACGTGGGGCATATCGATATTTCATAAGTACATTTTGGGGGAAGTTTTTTGTTTTTTAGTATCTACCCTATTTTTTTCCTATGGAGAAATAAACTCAGCTTTTCAGAGCAGCTTTATTTTAACCAAATGGCACCAAAATTTCAGGGAATAAAGTCCTTCATACAAGATTGCTCAGGTTTTGAGTGGACAATGGGATCTGATTTTACAGGCCACTGAAAGTGTCCCCAGCCCAGCCATCCTTGTCGTCATTCTATCTTATGAGGAAAATACGATGTTTCCTCCATATCACATCAATTGAACCCTTCACCCCATTACTAGGGATCCTCCTCTAGGCACTCCTCTTTAGGATACCCCTAGTGGCCCTCCTCTTTATTGGCAAAAACCAGAGCCAGCCCAGAGTCGCTCCTCCTACTCCCAGTAGCCTGGTCTAAAGCAAAATGCACAAATAGTGGAAGCTTTGAATTCTCCTGAACTCTTCTTCAGGCTATATGTTTGTTATTAACCACCGCCACCCTGACCAAAAAAAGAGCCCGGGGTGGTGGTGTTTCAGGCTGTGGAAGAGAAGGCTACAAGATCATGGCCTGCAACATCTCCTGGGTGTGTGTGTGTTAATAACAAACACCCAGTCTGATGAAGAGTTTTGATGAACTTGAAAGCTTGCACTAAGTTGTGCCGATTTTTGTGTGGATCTTGCTCTGATCAATATGGCTGCTTGAATGCCTAGAAATTTAAGGGTTCTGGAAACTTGAGTCTGCCCTGAAAATGGTGGGCAGTCTGCTGGGCTAGTGGGTAGATGCCAACGCTCCTGCAAATCTTGGCTGCTGAAAAGTACTGAGACTTACTAGCGGTTTCAGCTCTCATACTTTATTTCAGCTCGGAACAAGACAAGAACCACCGGCTCGCAGGCCAGTTTATAAGGGCAAAGAACCCACACCCAAAACACCCACACACACACACACGTTATAGGTTATTTACAGTGGCCAAGAGTTCCATAGGCTCTCGGCCTGGAGCCTAGCCCTCCGATTGGATCTGCTTGGCCCATTGTTCCTGAGAGTGTAGCCAAGTCGCTTCCCATGACCGTGTGGCGACCAAGCCGCGCACATGGCCGGAGCTTGATACATTACAGCTGCCCAGGAGCCCATTTAATGGCTGTTGGGGGTGTGCTCTGCTGCCTCCAGTGCCAGGGCTGGGGCCCTTAGCCAACAGAAAGGCTTGTGACACAACACCAAAAACACCACAGCTTGATGTTGGCCAGATAAATCCAAGGCTGGTTCATTTTTTTGCTTTTAAAATTTAAAGGAGAATTAGAGTTAGACCTGGCTTCCAGCCTGTGGTCTCCAGGTCCTCCAAACCATCAGCTGTTACTCACTGTTTCTTGTCCCTTTAAAATTTAATGGGCCATTATATTCTATGTGATTAGACCTGGTCACCAGTGTGTGCCACCAAAAAGCTGTTTGCCAGATGCTACCTCTCTCTTCCTCACGGCAGTCTTACACTTTCTTAATATCTGAAACACTCCTGATCTTCTGGCAGATAAATTTTTGTTACTCCCAGAATTTCAGGAGTGTTTTATGTCATTTCTTGTGTCCATGAACTGACCCCAAATATTGAATTTTCTGTTGTCATTGTTCAGTCGCACAGCCGAATCTGACTCCGTGACCCCATGGACCACATCACACCAGGTCCTCCTCCAGAGTTTGCTCAATTTCATGTTCATTGCAGTGATAACACTGTCTAACCATCTCATCCTTTGATGTTTAGGATGTCTGAATGCACACCTTCAACTTCAGTGGTCTTAGAAGGATGTAATTCTGTTTAGGATTACATTGTATTTTTCATGCATAAATTACACTACAATATCAGAACTGCTGATAGCAGGAGGGAGGGAAAATGTTGCCAAGATCTGGTGTAGCATAGCAACTCCAATAGATGATGGGAAGGGAAGGCAGATCAGACAAGATGTTTCTTAAATTTGTCCGGCAAGGCGGGATAGAAATTGTCCAGCAAGAGCCAGCTTGTCCGGCAAGGCGGGATAGAAATTAAAGCAATAATAAAAAATAAATTAATTAGATATACTAGATCTAAAATGTTTTCTTTTTGAGAATGGCCATTTAGCCACAAAGCCCATTCAGAGAACCTTAAACACGTTAAGGATGGGCAGAGGTAGCTGCACATCTGGTTTGACATTTAAAACAGGACAAAAGCCTCCCTGTCCAATATTTCCTCCATTTTAGCTTACCAGTAGCAATAAGGCTCAGCATAGTGACTGAGGGTACCGAAAGCAGGAAAGCTGCAAATGTTGACACAAGTGTGTTTGACAATTGAAGTTAGCATCTTTGGAAGTGTTGACCATCTATGAGCTGATCACCCACTGTGTTTGATTCATGCCAAACAGGATGCCTGCCAAAAGGTTTGCACTGGATTTTTCCAAAGTTGCTCATACTCAAAGGCACTGCCAATTCAATTACCATTATTAGGGACTACTTAAATTAACACCAAGGGTTGTGTAAAAACATTGTATTCATGTATAAAGGATTTATATGAGTTGTGACATAATTAATTGTCTATTATTAATTTGCATATTTTCCAAAGGCTCATGGGAATGCTTTTGAACGATTCTCTATGATCCAGGTGGTATACAGCAGTACTGGGTTAGCAGAACGGGTGGGTTGTTGTAGGGGGAGGGCAAGTCAATGTAGCAAATGAAGTTCAGTGTTCGATGTTGGTGAGTGTGAGGTGATGCACATTGAGATAAGAAATCCCAAGTTCAAGTATAGACTAGTGGGATCTAAACTTACTGAGAATGAACTTGCTGAGGTCTGAACAGCCTGAGACTGAGAAGGAAAACGATCTTGGGATTGGAGTGGATAGCTGAATGAAAGTGTTGACCCAGTGTTCTGCAGCAGTGAAAAGGGCAAACACTATGTTAGGGGTCATTACTAAAGGGATTTAGAATAAAATGGTCAATATTGTAATGCCCATGTATAGATCTATGGTGCAGTCTGACTTGGAATACTGTGTACAGTTCTGGTCGCTGTATCTCAAAAATGACATTGCAAACTGCAGAAGAGGGCAATCGAAATTATTAGTGGGGTGGAGCAACTTCCCTTTGAGGAAAGGCTGAAGAGTCTGGGACTTTTCAGTTTAGAAAATAGATGACTAAGGGGGGACATGATAGAAGTTTATGAAATTATGCATGGGATAGAGAGTTTTTCTCCTTCTCCCAAAATATTAGAACTTGAGGGCATCCAATGAAGCTGATGGGCAGTAGGTTCAGTATGGACAAAAGGAAATACTACTTCACACAGAGAGTTATTAAAATGTAAAATTCTCAACCAGAGGATGTAGTGATGGCCAAAGGAATAAACAACTTTATAAGGGGATTAGAGAGATTCATGGAGGATAAGTCTATCAATGGCTACTAGCCATGGTGACTGAGAGAAACCTCTACATTCAGAGGCACTAATTCTTTGAGTCCCAGAGCCAGGAGGCAACATCAGGGGAAGGCCTCGGCCTCCATGCCCTGTTGTTGGCTGTCCAGAGGCACTGGTTAGCCACTGTGTCAGACAGGGTGCTGGACTAGATGGACCATTGGTCTGATCCAGCAGGGCTCTTCTTACATTCTTAAATTGAGCTGTATGAGAACACACATGCTCAAAAAGCCAATTGAACCATACTGTGTGGGTAGGAAGCAAGCAGTATACCCATACTGTGTGGGTAGGAAGCAAGCAGTGAAGAAAACTGACAAACACCCATTAACAAGTCAATAAACAGTCAGACTGATTATCAAAATATTGGCTCCCTATTTGCAGTGAACAAGATATGAGCCAAACTGGCTGGTGTTCAACCATCCCTCAAACACTCATGAAATCATTAATGAGCTAAGGGCTAGCACATCCATAAAAATAAGGAATACGTCACTGCAAAGTAGGAACTTTGCTTGTTCTAGAAGTATGTGAATATAGGTTTATGGTGACATAATCATCTTCCATTTTGTCCAGGTCAATACCAGTTGCCTTTTATATGCCTACAGGATCTACTCAAAATAAGGTTGCAACCTGTGTGAATAGTGGGGCATTCTGTGTTTCACTGGTCTGCCCTCCTGATTTTACGGTAGTAGGAAACTGTGATCGTAGGACACCTTGCTGCAGAAGGTGAGAATAAATATTTGTGACAAACGTATTATAATAAACTAGTGAACCTGCATAGTGGTGTCTTTTGTTGTTATTTGTGGGTACTGGTAGAATTTAATAGGCACACCTTCAAAAAGAAATATTACCACCCAAACCAAGATAAAATGCAGGGAGGTCCATTTTACTATATCTGAGCCTATAATTTTAAATAATTATTCTCACAGAGATAGTTGGAGGACAGCTATATTCCCTGATATCAAAGGGATGGGAAGACCATTCAAAATTATGCAAATTAGAAATTATTTTTTCTGTTTTATAATTTACATTTACCCTGATCAAATCTGTTTCACTTACATTAATTTGGAATCCAGACAGTTTGCCATTACTTTCCAGCCATTGCAAGCAGTGTCTAATTGAATTTACATGACTTGTTGATGACAATAAGAGAACATAAGAACATAAGAGACGCCAATGTTGGATCAGGCCAAAGGCCCATCCAGTCCAACACTCTGTCACACAGTGGCCAGAAATACCAGTGCCATCAGGAGGTCCACCAGTGGGGCCAGGACATTAGAAGCCCTCCCACTGTTGACCCTCCCAAGCACCAAGAAGACAGAGCATCACTTGCCCCAGAGCCCCTATCTATACCTTGTGGCTAATAGCCACTGATGGACCTCTGCTCCATATGCTTATCTAATTCCCTTTTGAAGCCGTCCATGCTTGTAGCCGCCACCACTTCCTGTGGCAGTGAATTCCATGTGTTAATCACTCTTTGGGTGAAGAAGTACTTTTTTAAATCCATTCTAACCCAACCGCTCTGCAGTTTCATGGAGTGCCCACGAGTGCTTGTATTGTGAGAAAGGGAGAAAAGTACCTCTTTCTTTACCTGCTCTTTCCCATGCATAATCTTATAAACTTCAATCATGTCACCCCTCAGTCATTGTTTCTCCAAGCTAAAGAGCCCTAAGCGCTTTAACCTTTCCTCATAGGGAAAGTGTTCCAACCCTTTTATCATTCGAGTTGCCCTTTTCTGCAACTCGAATGATAATTCGATAATTCTGCAATTACAATAAGCCGTAATTAGTGTAAAAATTTATTTTCAAATATTTCCCAGCATCACTAGTGTCTTTTATATCTTGTTCATTTCTTATCATTTCAGATGGTAACCTTGACCTTGTTACTAACTGCAAACAAGATGGCAGACAAACAACATCTTTGTCTTGTGCCTCAATTGAAGGTAACTGGAGGAGGAAGGATCTGATGGATCTGAAAATGCACCCTAAGTGGCCTGAGTGTTGATTTTCCTATATTTAAAAATTACTTTCAATACTGAAATATGTGAAGTTTCATACAAGAATTCATATTTCACTCTATTAAATGCCTTCTCTGCATCAAGTAACAATGGCACTGTCTATTCTTTCTTTTTTTCAGCTTGATTTATAACAGATATAGCTCATTTTTATTACCCATTAAATATTTATTTATTTATTCTTTTGATTTCTGTTCTGCTCACTCCCACAATCATGGGGCTCAGAGTGGATTACAACATATAATAAACAGTATAGAATACAATTAGAATCAATAAAGTACAACTTCTGACATTAATCAGATGGCTTATAAACTGTTCCTGGGGAAGAAAAGGGAGGGAAGGAAGGAAAAGGCTAAATAGAAATACCCCTGTCTCACCCATAAGCTTGGCAGGCCCTGTCGAACTGAGCCAAGTTCTGCAGGGCCCAGATATCACTTGGACGTGCATTCCACCAAGCTGGGGCTATCACTGAAAAGGCTGTAGCTCTGGTAGAGGCCAGGTGAATATTAATTGGTCCCAGGACCATCAGCATGTTATTATTTGAGGATCGAAATGCTCTTTGGATTGTATGCCAAGAGAGATGGTCCTGGAGATATGTTGATCCCAGACCATGAAAGGTTTTGAAGGTTAAAACTAACACCTTGAACATGATCCAGAATTTAATCTGAAGCCAGTGCAGCTGGCGGAGCACAGGCTCAATATGTGATCTGAGAGGAATTCCCATAAGTACCCTCACCACTGCATTCTGGATCAGCTGCAGTTTATGGTCAGTCTCAACGGTAGCCCTATGTAGACTGAGTTACAGTAATGCAATCTGGAGGTGACCATTGCATGGATCACAGTAGCTAGATCCAGGCAAGATAGGAAGGGAGCAAGCTGCCGAACTTGGCATAGATAGAAAATGCTGATCTGGCCACATTCGTGATCTGGGCATCCATAGACAAGGAGGTATCCAGAATCCTGCCCAGGCTCTTCACCATTGGTGTTGGCGTCAGGGGGACGTTGTCCAAAGTTGGGAGCTAAATACCCAATCCCAGATTTCCCTTCTCCAGCCAGTCTTTGATGGGTTTAGTTTCAGCCTGCTCTGTTTCAGCCATTCAGCCATGGTCACCAGTCCCTTTGCCAGATTTTATGGGGTGGTGCCCAGTTGGCCATCCATATAGATGGGTGTCATCAGCATACTCATACAGTCTCACCCTCCCTCACCCAGGTTTTAGTAATACATGCCAGGTCCACCACCTAATTTTGCAGAGTAGCGGTCTTGTTATTGATGGACCTGTCATTGCACAACATCAGTGTTGGAGAAATGTTTTCATTCCTAGCCAGACTATCAACATATCTTGGGATGGGACGAAGGTTAGAAAGAGACCGAGTATATCTGTATCTCCATCTCCTTCCTTTATAAAACCTAGTCCCACTGCCATTTATATCCTCAGTGCTGGATTGTTCTCCAGCTAAATCTCTGCAAGATGATGCCTGAGAAACAGCAGTTGTTGGAATGGGTTGGTACTAATACTGCTTAAGCCTCAGTCCTAATTGGAAGCATTGCTGGTTTCATTATCTAGCTTATGACCTGGAGTTTCACTGTTTTAGGACTAGCCAACCTAAACCCCACTCCTGCCCCTTGAGGGAGGGGGCAACCATGTCGTTGAACCTAGTTGCCCAGGTGCTTCCTACTTCTTGCTCCTAAGAGGCCCTGTTCTACCATCCTGGAGATCAGAACAGAATGGCTGTTGTACCTTGGTGGTGGTGAGCTGGTGTGCGGGGGAACTAGAGAATCAGCCCTGAGGTATCCCTGGTTGATATATTATTCCTGAAACAGACCATCATTCATTGTATGGCAAGGTGGGTTGGGGAGAGAATGCCCTTGTTGCTGAGCAGCGTCAACCACAGTCTTAGTTGCCTGTACATCAGGGAGTCGAGGTCTAGCATGTCTCATCACAGTTCATGTGTGGGCAAGGATAAAGAAAATGGGGGAAATCATCTGTCAAATTGCCAGGAATGGAGTTGCACAAAATGCTGAGCCTGCTTTGTGGGGAGGGCGGGGTACAAATTAAATGAATTTTAAAAATAAATAAATAAATAAATGCTGAGAGCTGCTGGGTTCCTCAGTTGCCATTTTTTTAAAAAAGTTTAATAGGGTATCTGTGTTGATTTGTGTAGTAGAAGAGCTAGATTCGAGAGGAGGCTGAAGACGGCGCAAGAACTGGGCTTTGGACCAGGAAACACCATATGTTCCCTTGAAGGGGAAAGTCCCTGAACATGGGGATGTATGACATGTGGCAGTCCAAACCGTATTTTGGCATGTGGAGGGCACATAGTCATTCCAGTTCCTTATTCAGATCTTCTTTGAAACCCAGGCTTCAAAATAGAAACTTGTGGTGCCAGAACCAGTGTTTGGATCAGGCACCACTGTATGTCCTTGTGATGAACTAAGTAAAACCGGTCTGAGTGTAGGCAGTGGGAGAGGCTCTCTCTGATTGGTGAGCCACTTCCATGACAATGGAATGCATCCAGGAGGGGGCTTGGAGGGGAAAAGAGGAGTCAGTTGGGGGCAGCTGGAGAGAGAGAGAGACGATTGGAAGAGCTCTTTTCTGAGAGAGAGTTATTGAGAAGGGGCTTTTGGGTGACTTCCTTCTGAGGAAAAACTCTCAGACCGATTTCACACAAGAGCTGCGCCGTGGTCTCGCCTCCCTTTGCCCCACTTCTATTGGTCAATTTCCCACTCGAAGTCATGTGGCTACATTTTGACCCACGGCTTCACCCGATTTTCCCCGCAGTTTCGT
>NW_015173188.1:29882-54597 GCF_001447785.1 Gekko japonicus | reverse complement strand
ATGTTGCAGAGGCCTCAGAACTGGCGGATGAACTGGTGCTGAACAGGGAGGGGTTGGATTGGAGGACTTCCCATTTGGGAAGGGAAGGGAATGGTTCCCAGAGGAGTGGGAAAGTACAACTTCCCCAAAAAAGGGAAGGGGCACCTGCCCAGGCATTTGGATGACTTTTAAGAAGCCTTCAATAGTGTTAATAGAGTTCATAGTAGAAACTGGCTGGTTGCCAACTCTTTAGTTCAGATAAAACCTTTAAAACTATTTTCCCATTTCCCTACCCTTTTATAAAGAATAAATCTTCTTATTTTATTTAAAACCATGCTATCAGTGCCATTCTTTTATATCTATCAGGAAAGGTTTGGGCTCCTGAGGTAAAAGGTGATGACAGAAGTCATATAGGTCCCCTTTACCAGAGTTATTTTCCCATTTCCCTACCCTTTTATAAAGAATAAATCTTCTTATTTTATTTAAAACCATGCTATCAGTGCCATTCTTTTATATCTATCAGGAAAGGTTTGGGCTCCTGAGGTAAAAGGTGATGACAGAAGTCATATAGGTCCCCTTTACCAGAGTGAGGAGGATACCTCACAGTCCTCTTTCAGGGGATAGTCTCTGGAGTGTGGGGATGTGACATTTGTGGTGGTCCAAAGATTGATTTGGGGTACAGCCTGTCCCCAGTGTCAGTCTGTGTGATTGTCCTAGGGGGACCCAACTGTCGAGCAGCTGGCACAAGAGCCGGGCTTTAGACCAGAAAACAGCATATGTCCCCTCAAAGGGGAGAGTCCCCTGAATGTGGGAGTGTATGATTTATGGTGGTCCAAATGTTATTTTGGGGTACATGAATAAGTCACGAATAAGGAACTGGGCACCAACCAGCCTCCTAGATTCCTGTAGCACTTTAGACATCAAGAGTTTCAAGGCATGAACTTTTTGAGAGTCAAAGCTCCCTTCCTCAGATTTGTCAGAAAATCTTGTTGGCTTCTAAGGGGTTAGAGGACTCAAATCTAGCTCTTTTGAAACTAATTATATTTTGATGCAGATCAGCCATTTAACAGGCTAGTTTAACTCAATACTTGGCTGTCTTGGACTTGATTTCAGGGTGTGGGTATAAAAGGAAATATATAGGCACTAAGAATACCTGTGAACACTGCAAGTGGGTTCAGTCTCTGTTATTTAACAGTCATCAAATGGTTGTATTATTGTGTTTTCCTCTTTCCAGCACATGGTAGTCTCAGCAAGGAACTGCATATGATTTTGTTGGTTGTGAATAACTTGGTAGGAATCAGGTGAGGCTACCAAGTCCTTCCAAATTTCTTGTGAATTTTTAAATGTGTGGTAAGGGTGGAACTGATCAAAAATAATCTGTCGCACACACAAAACCTGTTACTTTTTAAAGCCAACTTCATTGAAATATGTAGATGTAAATAAAATTGGAATGTATGCAAAACTCATTGGAAACTTTACCTGAGATCCTGGAGAGCTGCTACCGGTCTGAGTCAACAATACTCATCTTGACAGACCAATGGTCTGATTCAATACAAGGGAGGTTCATGTGAGATTCACGTGTGATAACTTCAGTGGAATTGCATAGTCTGGAATCCTTCAGTCACAATCAATATATCTAATTCTCAAAGTAGCCCTGTCTTTGGATACTTAAATCTGGAAACTGGGACTATGGTCAGGCAAGGCAGATCTTTCTACAGACTTAAGGAGGAAACAAACCAGGTTTGCAGAAAAGTCTGAATATATATTTTAAAATGCATTGGTGTTAAAATCCCTTGAAATAATAGAAGCAGTGCCTCTTTGGGGCTAGATCATCACCTCTGCATGATAACGTCAGTGCCAGGTTATACCAAAAGTGACACCATTTCACCATGGACACCAATCACCCCCCCAACTTGGTTACCCCCCAGTGATAAGTCCCCACCTTCCCCATCAGCTGCTAGTTGTCAGGCTATGCCTGGCAACCCTATTTCCACCTCATCCACCCACCTGCCATTTCCCCCTCCTTTCTGCCTCACCTATCCACCTGCCTGATTCTTCCCACCATAGGCTGAACACCCATACTTCATGCTTGCAGCCCTTGCTCATCCATCAATCTGGATTTCCCTTCCCAAGCAGTTTTTATACATGACTAAAGGTGTAGGTCTCCCCCCCACACACACACACACAGTTTCCCTCTTTGCAGTTGCTTGTCTGTCAGGGATTTTTCCTCTTCCCCATTCCTCTATGGATTCAGAGTCTGTTCAGTTATCCAGTCTTGCTGACCATCTCCACCATTATTGCTCCATTAATGGGTTGCAACAACCCCAAATCACCCCCAACTCCCCCCCCCAACATCTACAAATGTGTAGACATGATTATTTTAACACACACCACTTTTCAACTTTTCATATTTTTTGCAATCCTGAAGGCAATAGCAAACTACCTCTGCTTCTCACTTGCCTTGTAAGCCCCTTACTGGGCTTGCCATAAATCAGTTGTGGCTTTATGTCATATACATACATACAAACACATCAACATATTTAAGTTTCTACAGTAGGTAAATAGTGGTTCCCTGTGGCCATTTCAGGTTGGGAAAATGATGTGAAGAACCTCTCCTCAGGAGCCATTGTCCTGATAGGAATTGCATCTGCATGCACCTAGAGCCCATATGCTGAAAGTCCATGTGTGGAATACTTGGATGTTGTATCATATAATCTGGCCATGGAGGTGGTCTGCCTTTTGAAAATTAACCATCTAACTACAAGCAATGTCTTGGTTTTCTGCCTTTTGATCCCACCATTTTAAATTGCACTTAAAATGAGAAGAGATCACAGATACAAGGTTCATATACTTTATTTTAATTTGATGAATAACATTTTTTTAAACTGGCCTTTTGTGAGGGACTTCAAAGAACTGTGCACAAAAATGACCTAGGTGACATTAAGACACGTCCATGTGAGGTAGGATAGGGAAAGCATAATCTTGTCTTGGCTTCGGCATCTGTTCACAGAATCTGGGAAGGCAAGTGGAGTTATAATAGTAGAGAAAGGACTGGCAATCAAGCCACAGGCAGGTGTGATAAGGTTTACATAAACTTCCTTCAGGTGGTGATCAGCAAGAGTGCTTTGAAGTTTCTTCTGGAAGAAGAGGACTGGACTTGTGTGAGTGGACCTATCCTTGCACAAAACCTGTGGGCCTGTAAGGATTTAAAAGGGACAGAGTTATAAAACCTGCTCACCGCACCTCTTCGATCTACAGGTGGTAAATTCATTGTGGAAGGACCTTGCATATTATAAACACAGCCATTTTTACAAACAGTATACAATGGGAACAAAGTGTTTGCCATGTTAGAATTATCTCTGTCTTCAGTTTTGTTTTGGTTAAACAGACATTTTGTAAAGTTTGTTTGACATATTTTCCTCAATTGGTAGGAGGGGAGAAGATCTGGGCATATCCTTAACCCTTCCTGCACCTACTGATTCCCTTGCAAAAGCTCCCCTGAAGCCATTATTCCCTACCTATGCCAGTCATTTGTCCTAGAATTTAGCTAAAGAAAAACAGTCTAAAATCAGCAGCAGAAAGAAGCATTTGCAAGGAATATTTGGTAGGTGGTTGAAATCCCTTCCCCAGTCTTGTAAAGTGTAATTCCATCCTTCAGACTGATGAACACGTAAATGTATATCCAGAGCCGGCATCAACAGTTTGTGAAGTGGAAGCCCGAGGGCTTCTCAGGGGCCCACTCATGTGTGTAAATGCCCCTATCCTCTGGTATATATAATTCTATTTTGGTCATGGACTCCCCTGAACATTCCAACACGCTCCAAAATCAGTTCGCTCTCTGATCTGTCATTCAGAGGGTCTCCCTATCCACTGGCTGCTTTGCCTGAGTCCTGCCTCCAACATTCTAAACAGTTTGCTGTTCCTCTCCCCCCCACAGCCAGTCAGAACACAGAGGTCATTTGCATACGTGGCCTGATTCACCTTTGTCTCGGAACACAGAGGTCGTTTGCATATGCGGCCTCAATGGCCTTTCCCTCTAACATTCTAAACAGTTTGCTGTTGATGTTCTGAGGTAAAATAAATTTCCCCTTCTGTTGGGGGAAACCATGGTTGCAAATCTCCAGGTGAGGGCTAAAGATCACTCAGAATTACAACTGCTTTCCAGATGGCAGAGATCAGTTCCCCTGGAGAAAATGGTGGACTCTGTGTCCTTCTATCCTGCTGAGATGGCCCCTGTATGACAGCCAATGTGACATAGCAGTCAGGGCGTCAGCTATTAAAACTGATGTCCAGATGACCCAGATGAGTTCTCTTGGAGACAATGGCTGCTTTGGGCAGTGGATTATATGGCATTATACCCTGCTGAGGTCCCTCCCCAACCCAAACCCTGCCCTCCCCAGGCTCTACCCCTCAAATCTACAGGTATGTTCCAACCCAGAGTTGGCAACCGTGTAATTGGCTATGGTACCACTTTCCAGACCCTTGGAACCCAGAAAACATGGCACAGGAGGAGGTGCTTTTCTACCTTAGCTGCCACTGCATAACACCCCCCTCCCCCTCAAAAAATAAGTTAGAGGTGGAGAGAACCATATCTGTTACCATGAGGCTGTCCTCCCATTCTACCCACTTGGGGCAGCAAAATGACTTGAGACAGCCCTGCCTTATAGCTAAGCAAAAGGAAAGAAACATGGCTCGCCTCCCTCCATTTTCCGCTTCCCTCTACCGCCCCACCAGCCACAGCCACTCATCTGGGGCTTCCTTCTAGATCTCGTTGTATTTCTTCCCACAACGGGCATTGCTCCTATTTAGTAAATAATTACAATTACAAATAATTACAATTATTTACTAACGGCAGGTTGGGAAATTTACAATTATTTACCAGCGGCAGGTTGGGAAATTTGCCACTGAAAAACCTCTCCAAATTAATATCTTTTTAATGTTCTGCTTTTATTATTTTTATTTTGTAAGTCACCTGGGAAAGGTTCCTGGAGAGGCAATGTAAATATGGTCTAAATAAATAAGAATCCCCAGCTCCAATAAAGGGCATAGATTCAGGTTTCAGGTTGCTGCAGGGCAGGGAGCATAAAAGCAAACTCCATATCAATAACACACACCAAGCATTCATTCCTCCCCATTTCCCATAAGACTTCCTAGTATGATTTCTCTTTACATAGCTACAGGGATGGAAGGCTTTACTGCTTCTCCATCACTAGGTAAAACTGAAAACAGCAATATAAAGACTGATGAGCAGAATGACAGAAGTGGTTGCAGTGAAAAGCAATAGACAACCTTATCATACAGAGTGGTGGAAATTATTATTTTTTGTTGTAAGCCAATTCTCCACTGAAAACCGAGCACTTACACTACAGCTGTATGCACAGGTTTTTTCCTATCTTGCTTTCATGCAGCCAAGAAAGCAACATTTGGTATAATTTATCTTTACCAGAGTAAGCACATTGCAGTAGGAAAGGATGTAATTAAATAAGAAACCTTAGAGCCAGTGGGGAGGGGCCAGATGAAAGGGGATATGGTTAGAGGAGAAAGGGGCTGTACCAAGGGGGGAAAGGAGCTAAGTTATACTCTTTTGCCCATGAAAACCTGGAACCAGCCCAGTATATATTCAGAAATTTATTGTCTAATCACTACAAACTGAACGTGTGATCTAGTTGCTCTAATCTTTTTGCTATACTTCACTGTGCATAATGCAGAAAACCCTGCCTGTGATGTTTGGCCTTGGAGAGCAACTTCAGACATGCAAATTGTTTTTTGGCACTACAGTCACTGAATGGCCACCCTGGACATATGAACCATTTTTTCCATCTAGTGCAGTTATTTCTCTTTCATTACCCCATGGAAGAATGTACATAACAAACGTTATGGAAGACCATTGGTAACCTTATGTAGAAGCACAGCAGCACTGTAGGAAAAAAGTTTCAAGAAAAACTACTGACTTTGTGCAGCACTTCAGCATCCCTCCATTGCAAGTTCCTGCTTGGGAGGAAGTAGGAGGACAGGTCATTGCACACATTAGTTGTCTGTCAACTTTGCATGAGACAGTATCCGCAAAACGAGAATCCTGAGCATAACCTGCACAGAAAAAGTACAGTATAAATGTTTTGGCATTGACACTCAGAAAACAATAAACCAGCAGTGGCTAGTCAAGGGGATACACCCATATGTTGCTTTATGGCATGTCAGGCCTACACAGTTGTGTGGTTGATGTTGCTGTTATTTGTATTGTTTTCCAGTTGTGTAATCCTAGTCCTACTACATTGTTTATTGGAGGGCCTTGTCATCAGATTGAACCTTTTATTAAAACATTTGTAGTCCGCTTTGAGACTTAGTGAGAAAGGAGGGCTGTAAATGAAGTAAGTAAAATAATTATGCAAACTAACATGCTTCTGTTCAAGGCATTCCTTTCAAAGTGCCGTTGCGACAATCCAGTACCCATTTTACTGTATATTTTTCTCTCAGATTAGCTACAATTTTGATGGGAGGATCAGCCAAGCATTTATTGCTAGGTCATACAGAAAAGTGTCTGACCTGGTACCAACCAAACCCAGGAGATTTCCTTCTCCATCAAATTAATTTCAAAGCTTGACTGAGAAGGTTCTCCAGAGTTCCCCCACCACTCCTATCTCAGTTAAGACATAGCAGCTCTAGAATATATAACAGGGGGTGGGTACTGTGCTCTGTTTTTGCATCTGAGTGTCTGCTGTCAGAGCCAGACTAAGTGGGCATTGATCTGATTAAGTAAGGTGATTCTTATGCCCTCTGAAATATTGATGCTATTGGAAACCATTTATGACTGCCCAATAAAAGCCAAACTCTTTCTCCTGGGACCATCTGAAACTCAAGTATCTTTTGGGATGACTTTTGATGTTTGCAGCTCCAGGATGTAGGACAATGAACAATTTTTAAAAATGCAATGCTTATTTCTTCTACCTGACTATTTTATGTATGCTTATATTTCCCAGTCTAGTTTCCTCTTACAGTTCAATGAGATTAGTAAAACAGTACACATTATCGATAGACCAGGGACCTAAATTCTAATGACTCATCAGTGACACCCAATGGACTTCTCTGGCATATGATGGAGGAAAGACTGGAGGGAAAATGAAATTAAATACATTTCCTCTTCCACTGCCACTTTATTGAACTTTATTGACTGAGATTTCAGGATACATAGAAACTTTTATCCATCTTCATAATACTAGAACTAGGAGACACCTTATAAAACTGACTGGAAGTCAGTTCAAGACAGAGAAAAGAAAGTACTACTTCATACAGTGAGTACTTGACTCGTAGAACTTACTGCTACAAGATATGGCGATAGCCATAATCTTAGATCATTTTAAAAGGTTGGACACACGTAAGGAGGATCGGTCTGTCTTAGACCATGACAGCTTAATGGGACCTCTGAGTCAGAATGCCTTTGATTGTCAGATGCTGGGGAGTGGTCAGCAGATGAGGGCTGTTTCTAGTGAGGAGGCTGGAGGTCTCCAGGAATTGCAGTTTATCTCCAGGCTACATTTATTTAAAATATGTATTCTACTTCTCCTGCAGAAAATGGCTGCTTCAGTAGTTGGCCTGCATGGCCTTATACCCTACCAAGTTCACTCCCCTGCCTTAATCCCCTCTCCCAGGTTCCACCCTCAGATCTCCAGGGATTTCTGAACTCAGTCGATATCTAGTTTCCCTGTGGCATCTGACTGGCCACTGTTGGAAACACAGTGCTGGACTAGATAGATCCTACGACTGACCCAACATGGCTACTCTTATGTTAGATAAATATTATTATCTATTTCTTGCTAATGTTGTTTTTCTTTCTCACATATTAGTATTTCTTTTCAGGGGAGGTGCCCTTTCTACCCCAATTCTCTTTGATCTTACCTGGTGAAAAATGGAAGAGGAAGAAGATAACGGCGGCAAAAAGATACAGGATTCTCATGGTGGGTGACTGACTGAAGCTGAGCTTGGAAGGAAGGAAGAAACTCAACAGCTCTTGAAGGTGTCAGGCTGAGATTTGATGGAGAAAGAAGCTGAAGGCTCCTAGTGTATTTATGGGGTTGAAATGATTGTGAAATGCAGAGGCCTGGGGTGCTTGTCAATAAGTAACTGTCCCTAATGGTTTGGGAAACATGCTAGCAATTGCTCATTAAATTGCAAATTTCAAGCTGTGCGACAAATGATGATGCAATGTGCAGGATGGATATCCATTAACCCGTCTACATATTATATAATTTGAACACCATCCAAGTCACACACTCTTGGGAGCTTTAAGTAGTACCCTCCCAAATGAAAAAGAGATGATTTTCTAACCCTCTGGCTCTGCCCTTTCTTGTCATCAGGTCTGTCAATAGATTTAAAAATTTCCACAGCTCTTTAAATTGATTGAACCTATTACCAAAATCTCAATAAAGGTGCCTTTTTGAGTGATAACAAGAGTCTAGGGTGATTTATGATTTAATAAATTTGCAGTGCAACCTTAAGCAGGTCTCCTCAGATTCCTGCTTTCTCCCGCAAAAGCATTCTTAGGACTGTCCTGTAAAGTTACCACTTACTGTTACATTCAGTGGTGATGTTTCCCCTTATCTATTGATTTACAAATCCATAGCATGATGCTTGTAAAACTCTGCTATATTTCACGGATCAAGCAGCTAACACTGTAGTGAATTGAAGCCTGGGTTTGGGATAGAAATGGCTTTCATGACTCTTTCGGGAAATCTCTGCCTTTAGACAGACAAATGGAAGGCATCTCTATTATTGTTGTTAGATGTGTCAGCAGCGTGTGGTGTGATAGACTATGCAACACTGGAAGGTGAAGTGTGTTGGGGTAGAGCAGAGTTGAGGTGGGCCTGGTCTTTTCTATCCAAGAACTTGAAAGAGATAGCAGTAGGAGATGCTGAATCAGCCCCTTGGGAGTTGGTAAGGGGATGCCACAAGGCTTTGTGTTATCTCCCAAATAGTTTAATATCAATGTATGCCCCTTAATCACCTGCAGTTTTGGAATAGGTACAATATGCTGATGACTCCCAGCTATATATTATCCTGGATGAAACTACTGCTGTCACTGTCTTGGCCTAGTGTTCTGAATGCTGTAGTCAAATTGCGGTAGTCCAGTCTCAGATATTTGTTTTAATGTCTGTGAAAGGTTTTAGTAAATCATTTATATTGCCTTGTTTCTTTGGTTATCATACTATTTTATTTCATTGTTCTCTGACTTTATGATCCATATTTCTTGCACAGTTTATTGTGTACCTTAGGGCTGCCAGATCCCTAAGACTCGTGGGCGCGGGATGGGGGGAACTTACCAGGAGCTAGAACAACAGAGGCAAAAGAAAATGTGATGTATCTATATCACCTGTAAGTGACATAGGCATGTTGATGACATCGGGGGGACTCTCTGGTTTGGGGGCAAAACTCTATGGTTTGAAGCTAATTCTACCATAGAGTTTTGCCCCAAAACCAGAGCAACACCCCTGACGTCACTGACTTGCCTACATCACTTCCAGGTGACACAGGCACATTGCATTTACTTCTGGTTTCTTGCCTGTTTGAGGGGGTAATTCTCTCCTGCCAGCCAGCTGGTTGGTGCCAGGGGGGTGCCAGAAACCAGGGGATCCCCCACATGCTGGGGGGAACTGGCAGCCCTAGTGTATCTCATTCTGGTCTTTAATGCATTGATTTCTGTGTTGGTCTACATTTGCATTAAACCTCTGCATCCTAACTTCCTTCTCTGTAAAACCCACCTTCTAACTGGGATATAAGGGCTCAGGGATCTCCTTGTCTATCTGTATCTGACAAATGGAAATTTGACTCTCAGAAGCCCATACCCTGGAAATCTTGTTGGTCTTTAAGGTGCTACTGGACTGGAAGCTGGCCTTTCTGTAATCCTCTTTGAGTCTCAAGCAAAGAGGCGAACAATAAATGAAGAGAGGAAGCACAAGTAAATAAGAACCCATATGGTCACAATGTCAATTGTTAATATGAACCAAGCAACAGTGTCAGCAGCAAAAGAGGCAGGAGGAGGGAGAAGCAACAAATAATAATATTTTTGTTTCTTTATTAAAATATTTATTCCCTATCTTAACTATCAACTCAAGGCAGTTTATCATCAGAATCCTGGAAAAAAATAAAACAAAAATTGATCTATGGCCTAAAACTCTCAAGAGTAGACACCAGGCAAATTACCAGCCAGGGATTCATGCCTTCCTTCCCTTTTTTCATTAAAAAAATTCAAGTGCCATCTGGTGTGTGTGATCCTTTTAAATTTCTACAGGGTATGTTTTTTGGATGCTGAAATTCGAGAACATGAAAATTGTGCCCAAAAAACATTCCAAAATTACCCCCCCACACACACACAAACCCTTCAGCAGACTAAAAAGCATGCCCTGTAGAAAACCCAAACTGGAAATAAAATAGAAATGTTGCAGTACATAACCCTACATTCTACAGACAAGACACCACAACAAGAAAACTTTGTTTCTGGTAGTTTCCCAACTCATTTTTTAAGACCAGGATACAAGAAGCAGAGGACCTCTGTTAAAGACTATAGTCTGAAAGTAGTATGTGGTAGACAATCCACATTTTCCTTTTCGTATTGAATAGTGTTTTCCTAGAGTGTTGTTCCAACAGGGTGCCATTTTAGGGACAACAGCTAGGAGTTTCCAGCAGTGGCGCAGGCAGAGGAGCGGTGGCGCAGGCAGTAAGGGAAGCCTGCTTTAAAACCTGGGCGAGCAGCTTCGGCTGTTCGAATCCCCACTGCGGCTGAACCAAGCAACAGTGTCAGCAGCAAAAGAGGCAGGAGGAGGGAGAAGCAACAAATAATAATATTTTTGTTTCTTTATTAAAATATTTATTCCCTATCTTAACTATCAACTCAAGGCAGTTTATCATCAGAATCCTGGAAAAAAATAAAACAAAAATTGATCTATGGCCTAAAACTCTCAAGAGTAGACACCAGGCAAATTACCAGCCAGTAATTCATGCCTTCCTTCCCTTTTTTCATTAAAAAAATTCAAGTGCCATCCGGTGTGTGTGATCCTTTTAAATTTCTACAGGGTATGTTTTTTTAGATCCTGAAATTCGAGAACATGAAAATTGTGCCCAAAAAACATTCCAAAATTACCCCCCCACACACTTCAGCAGACTAAAAAGCATGCCCTGTAGAAAACCCAAACTGGAAATAAAATAGAAATGTTGCAGTACATAACCCTACATTCTACAGACAAGACACCACAACAAGAAAACTTTGTTTCTGGTAGTTTCCCAACTCATTTTTTAAGACCAGGATACAAGAAGCAGAGGACCTCTGTTAAAGACTATAGTCTGAAAGTAGTATGTGGTAGACAATCCACATTTTCCTTTTCGTATTGAATAGTGTTTTCCTAGAGTGTTGTTCCAACAGGGTGCCATTTTAGGGACAACAGCTAGGAGTTTCCAGCAGTGGCGCAGGCAGAGGAGCGGTGGCGCAGGCAGTAAGGGAATGACATCAACATGCCTGCATCACGTCCGAGTGATGTAGGCACATTGCGTTTATTTCCGGCTTCTTCCCTCCTCACTCCTGGTAAATTTACCTCCATCCCCCACCTGCTGGTTTGATGGACCTGGCAACCCTAACAACAGTTCAAGTAAACCTTGTGCAGTGTGCATGCCTACTGCTGTTTCGGAAGCACTTTCCTGCTCTTGCTCAGGGGAGAAGGCTAATGACATGTGGGAATGGGGTGAAGTAGGGGAGGAAAATGGGGTCCAACAATATAGTCCTTTAGACAGTGAAAAGACTTAAGTCATAAATGACTGGATGTGGAAAAAATCCTGGGAACTAATAGCAAAATTCAGAGCTATGGGGGTGACTGAGCAGATTGTTTAAAACTGGATAACCAGAAACATATGAGGGTGTTCCATGGCTGCTTTTTTGAGGCTACACCATGTTGGAGTGAGCAACTCAGCATACCTGGACATGGGGAGGGGGCGCTACATCACTCTAAGTGTGTATAGGTGTTATCTCCTTGAATGGGATGCGCCTCTTTGTCTTAATCTGGGAGGTGCCCTCTGACCCCTCCTCTCTGGCTTTGCCCTCTCTCTTGCTTCACATGGGCAGCGATCATACATACAAGAAGCTGCGACAGACATGCGATTCCCCCGTGGATTAAAGGGATGTGATCAGACGGACACATCTGTCCAGCATCCCGGAGTCGTCCTTGGGGCATCGCGTTGCGCCGCAGGAGCATCGTAAAAAGCCACCAGGGAAATGTCAGTATCATCCGGAACCGCGGGGTGGGCGGGTGGAATTCTGATCGCACAAACATGCATCAGTTCGCCCTGGGGCAAACAGCCTCACTTCCCGCCCGCATTTCCTTGCTGGTATGACCGCAGCCATGGTCTTCCATCGAGACACATGTCTCTGTGGGTCTCTCTTGTAGATAAAATGCCCTCATACTCCCACACACATGATGCTGGACTAGCTGGCCATTTGTGATAGGGAAAGTACTCTTTGGATGAGGCTTCTTTCTCTTTTTTTGACTGCATTCTAAATGTGAACTAGATCTACTTGAATAAATGTAAGTTTTTACATTTTGCAATACACTTCTTGGGAGTTTTATTTATTGCACTCAGCACTTCTATGACCAGGCAAACTCTGCTGTGTTAACCAATATCCCAATAAATCACACATCAGGGACTGGTACCATCATCCCTCATATGTATCAAACCCTTATTCTAATTGCTCCCTGCACAAGAAGGTTGACCTCTTTCCTGTACTTATAATATGCCTGGATCACTCATAGAAAGAAACAGAAAGATACTTAGTCTGGAAAAGGACATGAAGGCCACGGTCAGACGTGCCATTTGGTGTGGAGGAGAAGTGAGCCTATTTCCCCTGGTTGAAATTGACACAGCATTGCGCGATCACGCATCCTTTGTAGCTGCTGGCTCAGCCTGTCACTGCCCGATCAGATGGCATGTTCAGCCAAGTGAGGGGGTTGGCTTTTGTTTCCCATGCGCATAAATGAGAAATCGCATCTCTGCTCTGAGGGTTCCCCATGGAGTATGCAGTTATGCGTGTACTGCTAAGTGAGGAAAAAACGGCACTGGGTTGGAATGGAATGAGCAGACCATCCCTAAGGCATGAGAGTGTGCTTGAGTGATCAGACAGGGGAAAGTCCATCCATAGCCTGTCAGCAAGCATTAGGACCAGACTTTCCCCAGTGTCTTTTAACTCCACTTCCATGACGGGGCAGCATGGAGTGCTGATGGCTGTGGGACCTTTCCCACATGTTGCTGTCTGATTGTGCCCTTTAGATCCATCAGGCATTTGCAGCTGAGTTGGATCTAAAAGCATGTCTGACCACGGCCAAGGAAACTGAATAGGGAAAGCAGGTTGGAGATTCAGCCTATAAAATATTTTGTTTTGTTGATTCTCACTGTTTTATTTCTTCCCCTGGAAACTTTGCAATGAAAGCCAAACCCCATAAAACCTCAAATCTGACCCTGAGAATGGATAACCTGACCCCCCGCCAAGATCTGGCATGACTCCATTGCTAAGGAGAAGACTGTTGGTTTCTGAGTGATTAATAGAGTGTGGCATAAATCTACTTCCTTCCAAGGGAACTTCCAGTGAGGCCAAGCAAGAGAAGAGGGAGGCAGGAGAGGCCAAGGGCATGCATTTCCTTCAACGGTTTAAAGGAGTGTGCTCCTTAAAACCCATCACTTCCATGATGCTGTCACTTAGTATCCCTTTTCCAGTCCCCAACCACAATAAAATTGATCCGTATTAGTTGTTCAACTTTAAGGAAAAGCAACATAAAAATATAGGGTTTCAACTTCTCTAGAAAAATCAGCATTCTGTGGCACGATCAAGACATATCAGCCAAGAGGGGACCATGCAGCTGAAGAAGCAGGACTGTGTGAATGGTAAGAGATGAGATTCTCAGTGCTGAGGGACAGGAGCCTTCCAACTGGTCCATAAACTGAGTTACAGAAACTGCCTGTGGTGAAACAGAGGCTCAAAATCCCCGTGAGTGTCACTTGTGAGATCTCTATTCAATCTGGGTGGCCACGCTTGCCACGTTTCAAGTGTTCAGTCCTCAGAATGAAGGAAAGGAGTGAGATCAAGAGCACTTTCAGGTCTTTGCAAAATATAAGACAAACCCACCTTGCATTCCTAATGACAGTCATTTGACCATAATGACAATCCATGAGTACCCCATCACCTGTTTCTAAAGCCAGCTGATTTAGGCTGCAAAGACTTTCCTGATATTATGCTCCACTGAATAACATGAGACATGTGAGTAAACTTTATTAGGGTCACCTTGAGATTGTTTTTATTTTTTATTGCAGAAAGTGGTATAGTGGCAGGAAGAGAAAGGGAAGGGAAGGGCAAAAACATGCTTACAAAAATCTGGCATCTTTGAGTGGGTTTCTCTGAGTACGTGCAGTTTTCCGCCACCCACTGCATCAGCAATTGTTTTATTGGAAGCAGTAAACAGCTTTCACGTGGAAATGCCCTTGTCTGGTTGTCACTGAAATATAATGATGACATGTGTTCGGTCTTTTAGAACAGTATTCTCTGAACCAGATTTAAGGCAAGCCTTTTGGAAGTGCTATTTTACATCCATAGACAAGTCAAAGAGATGGGAACAATTTGTTTTCGTTTCGAGCCAGATGATATGTTGAAAGTTAGCAAGGACTTCAACATAGATGTTTATTCTACTCTGTTTATTTTACTGCATTTGTTTGCTTGGATTTACCATGCATTGGAGGTTCCTAGCCAACAGCAGCTGAATAAAATCTGACTGTCTGAATCAGTTTCTCCTCTGCTTCTCACAAGTATAAGAAGGGAAGGGGCTGTGGCTCAATGGAAGAGCCTCTGAATTGCATGCGGAAGGTCCCAGGCTCAATCCCTGGCATCTCCAGTTAAAAGGACCAGGCAGGAGGTGATGTGGAAGACCTCTGCCTGAGACCCTGGAGAAGCCACTGCCAGTCTGAGTAGACAATACTGACTTTGATGGGCCAAGGGTCTGATTCAGTATAAGGCAGTTTCATGTGCTCAAGACCTGGGCGTGCCCAGGGCCTCTTAGTCCAGAGGTGAGTGGAAGATCTAGTGAAGACAGAAGGGAAGAGAGAGAAGAAGAAGAGGAAAGACAACAAAGAGGATGAAGAAGAAGACCTGCTCTTCATTCAGAAGGCTTTGTCCTTCTGTTTCCACTTTTTCTTTTTATTATAAGCCGCTTTAGGTCTCCATTGAGGGAAAAGTGGGATATAAATTATTAAATAATGAATAAATAAAGTGAAAGAAAAAAAATACCCAGACTCAAAACCTGCTGTACATGCATCAGTTTCTATACACGTGTGTGTGTGTGTGTGTGTGTGTGTGTGTGTGTGTGTGTGTATAAAAATCATAGATTATAAAATATCTTATTTGTTTTATGCTGCCTTTCAAGGAACCTATCCCCAGGTGGCTTACAAAACAAAAATAATATTAATTAAAATCTAGCATTATAAACCTAGCCAACCCCCTGGGTGAACCAAAAAGTTTGGCCTTGTGCTTAAAAGAAAGCAAAGTAAGAGCCAAGTGAGCGTCAAGGGGAAGAGCATTCCATAAATGAGGTGCCACTGCAGGAAATAAAACACATCTCTGGTTGCTGCCTGCCTGACCTCTGAAGGCAGGGGCACAGAGAACAGAGCTTATGGGGCAGATCTTAACTGGCAGGCTGGACAATATGGCGTAAGGCTGTCTTGCACTCTAAACTTCCCCCCAATTAAACACAAAGATGAAATATACAGTGGAATATGATAGCAATTTATGAAATCATGAAAAGTGGGGAAGATGATGATTCCCCCCCCCTTCATATTAGTAGAATTCATCGAATCATAGAATGTTAGAGTTGGAAGGTACCTTGCAGGTCGTCTAGTCCAACCCCCTGCACTCTGCAGGAGCATAGCTGAAACATACCTACAACATACCCAAAAAGATGGTCATCCAGCCTCCGCTTGAAAACATCCAGCGAAGGAGCATCCATCACCTCCCGAGGCAGACTGTTCCACTGCTCAACCACTCTTACAGTTAGGAAATTTCTCCTGATATTTAGCCGGTAATGACTCCCTTGTAATTTCCACCCATTAGATCTAGTCTTGCAATCCGGAGCAATCTGCTCCATCTTCTACATGACAGCCCTTCAAATACTTGAAGACTGCAATCATGTCCCCTCTAAGCCTTCTCTTTCCCAGGCTAAACATACCCAACTCTTTCAGCCTTTCCTCATAAGACTTGGATTCCAACCCTCTCACCATCCTGATTACCCTCTTCTGGACACGCTCGAGCTTGTCAACATCCTTCCTAAAATGTGGTGCCCAAAACTGGACACAGTACTCCAGGTGAGGCCTGACCATAGCAGAATAGAGTGGAACTACCAGCTCCCGTGATCTGGACACAATGCTTCTGTCACCCAGTGATTTTGATTAGCTGTAGAATCTGGACTGACAATCTTGAGTTTCAGATTGTTGGTGATGGAATGCCAGACTAGAGGTTCCTTGGTCTGATCCACAGTATCCATATTCATCTGATCCATATATTTTTATATTTATTATTTTATTTACATTCCATTTTTCTTCCTGATAGTGACCCAAAGCAGTTTATCAATTCACATCATTCCCCTCTCCCCAACCTTGTTCTCACAACAACAGCCTTGCATGAAACAGTTTAGGCTGAGGGAATGTAATATGCCCAATGTCCCCAGCAATGCTCCCTCTAAGATGTGGAGTCTTGTGAGCAAAAATTCTACCTTGTGAGCTACTAACATTAAAGTTGTGAGTGAGTGTTTTGGCTGCTGCTTAAATTGGTTTGCTCTTGAGCCATCCTTCCTGAGCTAACGCAAACATGTGTGAGCCAGAAGCTAAAAAACTGTGAGCTAGCTCACACTAACTCAACTTAGAGGGAACACTGGTCCCCCGAGAGCTTACATGGCAGATGGGATTCAAACCCCATTGTCTCAAGATCTAATCACTATGCCACACCAGCTCTCATGTTCTTTTCAGTATTTTTTTCTTGTCTGCCTTTCTGCTTACAAAGCCAATAAATTCTAAATTTGATCCAAATGCTATAGACATTTCAAATTTTGATCATGCCAGAGAACATCTTTTCTAGCTCAGTTGCACCTATCTTCAAGCTAGCAATGGAAGCTGATGCTGGCAGCCAGTCCAGAAGTCTGTCACAGGTCAGTAGTTCATGCCTGGACACAGGCTATTGCCTGCCCACCCCATCCAGAAGTCTGTCACAGATCAGTAGTTCATGGCTGGGGTGGACACAGGCTATTGCCTTCCAACTATTTCTGTTTGTGAAGGTTCACTGAATTGTCAAGGACGCTGAGTGGGTTTTCTTGGACCCATGCCTCATCACTATAACAGCCAAGAGGTCAATCAGGATCACCTGAGCAAATGCCACATGCAGTGCCCTCTTGCCATTATAAAAGGCAGTTGAAAAACCCTGAGGACTGATTGGTCATCCATAGAAGTAACAACTCAGCAGTGCACCAATAGATGGGGATTCCGTCTGTTTAATGAACTATAACAACATTGATTAGGAAAACAGCTGCCACCTTCATGAATGCAATGCTTGCCAAAAAAAACAAAACACCAAAACACAGCTACATTTTACAAGGGACTTTAGTCAGGCCCTTGGAGGAGGCAGAAAAGTGGATGCATGACATGACTTCAAATATGCTTTATGCAACCATGGATGAAACAGTAACCTTTTCCCAGCTCCAGTAGCTTCTCCTTATTCATCTCCCTGGTGATTTTTTGATCCCCTGGGAAAATCATATAATATTTCTTGTTGTCCATGATGTTTATGTTAGTGTTTGGTAGGATTTATTGTTTGGCTGGCTTTACAAACTGTTTCGATTGTCTGTTTTGAAGTCTTAAGACCTCTATTTTATCACTTACATGTTCCTGTGCTTTACTGTTTTTTTTGTTTCTACCACAGAGTTGGGCTAGACGTGCCGGAAAACGCAGGAAGAGGGAGCACGGCTATTTGTGCCGTCGCATTCTGATGTGCTATTATGCGATCAGACGCGATGGATGATGGCTTCCCCGCAGCAAAGAGGATGACGGGGGAGGAAGCCGCGTGCTGGTGCGATCACACCGGGAGGCTTCCATAGGCAGCCCGTGGCAAAGTGTTTGCTAGTACATGTGGGGTACTATCAGCGGCTTGCCACGGGGTCACCATGGGAGTGCTATGCCTCCCAGATGTGATCGCGCCTGACTACTCCGCGGGACTCCCATGCCTTCAGCAGGGCAAATGCTCCGTGTGACCGGGGCCTAAGTAAGTTTTCCATTGGCACCTAAATAAGAGGAGGGAGAAGTGAAACTAGGATTCTGAGGCTGAAGCAGAAGTGATGAGAAATTCATAGTCATTCTGACTGAGAAAACCATGGCTGTAGTCACACTCTCCAGTTGTAGCAGAGGGGAAGCGAGGCTGTTTCCTCTGGAGGAATTTGACATGCAGTTGCGAGATCACACATCCCTTTGTGCTCTGGCCTCAACCCGTCACTGTGTGATCAGATGCAACTGCATATGAGTCTCTTTTTCTTTTGCCGTTTGTTTCCCATGTGCATGAATGAGGAACTGCACCTCCGCACTGAGGGCTCCCGATGGAGTATACGATTATGCACATAATGCGGGGGAGGGGGGGTTGCGCCAAGTTGGGATGGAATGATCAGACCATCCCAACGGCATGAGAGCATGCTTGTGTAATCAGATAGGGGAAAGTCCATCTGTGGCCTATCAGAACCAGTTAGAGATGGACTTTCTCACTTGTGGAACAAAGAATGTTTTCCTTAAATCTCCAGGAAAATACAGTCTAGCCTCTTGCACTTCCAAGTCTCTATGTCCCCTTTGGGGTTCTCTTGCACCTCCAAGTCTCTATGTCCCCTTTGGGGTTCACATTCCCAGTTAAAGTGCAAGCTGTCTCTGGCCAGGAAGTTCATTAGCATTTCCAAAGCTTTGATGGTTGGTACTTGAGGCTTCCCCCTTTCTGCCTGTCTTCAGCTAGGAAACAGAAAAACCTTTGAAACTCATTGTAGATTTTATCAAGCCCAAACCTCCAAATAAAATACATTTCATTTCTCCACAACTTGTGCTTATGCACTTTCTGTTACATATCCCATATTGTTTGCTGTAGCCATACACACCTTTCTGATGTTTCTGCATCCATGCCTTTTGCCATTCATTCATGTCTCATGAGTTGGCTTTCGTAGGGTTTTATGAAACAGTGTCCTTCAATAAACCATTTACTTCAAATCAGTAACGTTATTAGGAATACCAACCTCAAAGTGGGGCCTGGCGCTCTCTTGGAATTACTACTGATCTCTGGACAACAGAAATCTGGAGGAAATGGTAGCCTTGGAAGGCAGACTCCACTCCGTGGTGTCACATTCCCACTGAGCTTTCTCTCAGGAATCTCCAGGAGTTTCCAGGAATCTCTCAAAAAGTAGTTGACAATGCTGAAGACTAGGGAGCCTGTGTATTCCGGATGGCAGTCATATACTCTGTGTCATCCCCCTTGAGCCCAAGTGAGAAAAGTGGACTATAAATGACATCATCAACAACAACAACAACAACAACAACAACAACAACAACAACAACAACAACAATAATAATAATAATAATAATTAAAAAAACACCCACCAGGGTGATAGGAACTTGTAGTAGCAGTGACCTACTGCTTATGAAAACCTAAGTAACAAAAGCCACTTGTGGGGAGGGTGGGATGAAAATGCACAGAATTAATATTTATACATTTATATCTCAATTTATATCTCCTAAGGGCTCAGGTACTCTCTTTCCCATTTTATCACCACAACAACTGTGTGAAATGATAGAAAAGAGCAAGAGTCCAGTAGCCCCTTAAAGACTAACAATATTTGTGGCAGGGTACGAACTTTTGTGTAGAGGAGACAGGAAAATCAGCTGCGGTGATTATTTCAATTATGGGTTTAGCGCAAATTTCTGTAAACTGGCTGCCATGAACAAGCAGTGAAACTGCATATATCATTAAGTTCATAAAGCTTCTGCCTTGCATTGCAAAGTGGCCACATCTAAAAGGGTTCCCCCCTCCCATTTTTCCTGTCTCATACGTACTCTGCTGTATAGACTTAGATCACGGTTTTCTTTGCATGATGGGAAAGTGGGGAGAGACAGGATGACTGGATGGAAACAACAGGTGTGGGTTGACATAATTGAAAGTACAGACGAATAGTCTATCTAGCAGGGTTATGGTAGGCCATATTATGGTCCTGGAGTTTTCCCAGAATTGCAACCATCCACCAGACTAGAGTTATCAGTTCCTCTGGAGGAGATGGTATAGGGTTGCTAAGTCATTTCTCAGCCGCAGCGGGGAACTCCCGGGCGGCGACTGGAGTGCCTGCGTGCGTGCCGCACACACGTCACCATGTTACCATGTGTGCTTCAAATGTATTATTTATTCATTATGCTGATGCTGTATTGTCTGTAAAATGTCTTTGCATTTGTGCTTATGGGATCTGGGAATTGCTGTGTCTTGGATTTGCCTTCCTGTTGCATCTGGACGCTGCTGTGTACAGGGCTTGTGTTGCATATGCTAATGGACACGTGCATACCCAAAACCTTCCCGACATGCTTGAGGACAAAGAAGACCTTCGCCATTAAGCTCAGCCTCTGGAGGCTTGGAAAACAACAAGTCTCCCACCATTACAGATCTCCTGGAATAACACGTAACCCCACATATCTGGTTTGGAATCACAAAAGGGATTACATCTGTTTATTGCTCTCCTGGACCAGGCAACATCTACAAGTCAAAGGTTGCCATGGGAATACAACTTTGACACCTTGCCACATGGCTCCCATTGAAGTTAGGCTTAGAATTTGAATATCGCCCCACTCCTCCCTAGGTAAAGTGTCACAACCCGTCAACCTATAGGTGTAGAGAAGGGGACGGATTTCAGGTGTAGATTGGCCTTGTGCCAACCCCCAAAACTAGGTTTTAAAAAGAGAAACACAGCCTTTGTTTCTCTGGTTAACCCATCCTCCCTAATACTTTCACCTTTGCAACTTAAGTATACTGCAGGTGATTCTTAAGGCGTTCTCTGGAGTCGCAACCAGAGAACCCACACGTGTTTGGCTGGACCATTCCGCGTGTGTGAGTAGAATCCTTAAAGTTAATACTTTGGTTCCCCATTCCCGCTGCTAAGAAAAAGTTACTTCTTGACTGGAACTCAGATAAGTATAAGGCCGGATCGGGGACGGACACGGTACGCTTCCCAGATGTTGCGGTGGGATCGCGCCCGTTTGCTCCGCCCCCGTTCCATCCCTCTCCCGGCCCTAATCCTCTCGTGTGACCGGGGCCTAACATGGCTACCCTGTGTGAAATAAGTTAGGCAGAAAGAGAGCGAGAAAGAGAAACCAGCTCAAGGTCACCCCATGAGCCTCATGGGAGAAACCAGCTCCTAGTCTAATATTCTGACCACTACAACACACTGGTTTGATGCTGATAGTGTACATATGGAAATCTAGGCATGGTAAAAAGTAAAAGCAAAGTCCTTTCCCTCTGGTTTGCAATCTAAAACCTTTCATGGATGAGTTCTTTCTCTGCTATTCACCAGTCACCTTTAACTTAGTGCCTAAGGCTAGCATTTAATAGTTTGGCAAGCCTTGTGCAGAAATGCCCACTCATTCAACCTTTCAAATATTCTTTATTTTGCCTATTCAATCCCTGCATGGGGCATTTAATCCTTAAGGTTATTCCCATGAATCAATACCACAGTTTTAACATGGTAGGTGCTTTACTTACTTTGTATATTTGATAAACGCGCAGGAAAGGCTGCTGTTCTCTCACCGACCCTCCTTCCTCCAGACCCACACTTGCAATTTGATAGGTGAGACAGTGTGCTCTTCAACCCAGTAAGTCTACAGATGAAGTGGTTTTGAAACCCAGAGCTATGGGTTGTCCATCTCACAACCCCTGGGCCTTATTACAACATGTGAACTTCCTATGATGCATGCAACTGTAAAGATTTATCAAGAGTAGTCTGTGCTTCCTTCAACAAGATCCTGAAAAATCACTATCCTTTTTTATTTCCTTACTAGCAGTAAAGCCCGTTGTGAAAGCAATACAATGAGATCTAGAAAGAGGCTCTGGGGCAGTGCTCTGGCTTTGGGCAAACAGTGTCAATTTGCTGTGGTGACCTCAGCAGGGTATAATGACAGAGTCCACTGTTTTCTCCAGAGGAACTGATCTCTGCTACCTGAAGAGCAGTTGTAATTGTGAGTGATCTGTAGCCCTCACCTGGAGATTGGCAGCAATTGTTACCCAGGACAAAGTGGCTGGTTTGGAGGGTGTATTCTACCTGTCTGAGGTCCCACCCTTCAGCAAACCCCACCCTCTCCAGGCTCCACCCCTCAAATCCCCAGGAATTTGTCAGCATGTAGTTGGCAACCCCATCTCCTTCCCAGCTAACCATCAACCTACCATTATCTGCCCCTTGGACTTCAGCTGACTTCTGCCCTCCCTTCTGCAGAGCAGTTGTAATTCTGAGTGCTCTCCAGCCCTCACCTGGAGATTGGCAACAATGGTTCCCTATGTTGGACTGACTGGTTTGGAGGGTGGAGTCTATGGCAGTGTACCTGTCTGAGGTCCCACCCCTCCTCAAACCTCACCCTCTTCAGGCTCCATCCCTCAAATCTCCAGGAATTTCCCATCTGGAGTTGGCAACCCTATCAGGACTGGCCCCAATGTGTTTTCTCCCAAAGGCCAAAGTAGGTGACAGGACCAAGCTTAGTTGCCTACCAACAGGCACTGAGGGGAATGTAGGGTTGCCAGCTCTAAGGAGGGAAATACCTGGAGGTTTGGGGGGTGGATTCTGTAGAGGGCAGCATTGGGCAGGGGGGCGGTTGTGAATGGGCCATAGTCCCCCAGGCAGCTTTTAAAACATGAACCTGGGACCTGCACACCATCTGTGGCAGTAATGGGGTGACTGCTGGCACCTTTTCCTATCATTTTTTGGCTTGTGGTATTCTGCTTGTGGTGTGATCTGTCTTCTTTGTGGTGTGGTGTGATTGTGTTATTGGGTTTGTATCTTTTAAAGGGGAAGTGATGTGTTGTGAGTGAGGACATATGTTACCTCAGAATACAGTAGTTCCCATATGCAACTGAAAATTCCAACTGCCTTGCGGGGGGGGGGAGTTTGAGGTGTGGAATGGAGTGAAGTCCAATCAGCTTCCATACGCAAATGACCTTTGAACGCTGGGCGGGACTGCACAAAGCAGCCAGTCAACCCAGCCAGTGTCTTCTGAGTGGCAGTTCTTCCGGCCAAACACTAAAGGCGGGCATTTTAGAACGTTGGTCCCCACTACTGCTTTATTATAAGGGAGAGATAGAGAAGCCTGTTTAAAATATGTAAATCTAAAGGATGGGAATAAATTCAGAAATATCCCTAGAGCTGCTAGAGTTGTTATTCAAGGCATATTTCACTTCCAGGGTTCTAGAAATTAAGATCAAATCTCTGAGCAGGTGGAGGATATATCTTATCTCTGTTGCACATGCACACACATAAACACTGAGGTGCATTAATGCCACTGGACTCAAACTTGGTTCTATTACAGTAAACAGTAATCCATGGTGCATAATGTGCTGGTTCACAGATTACCATCATTTTGACCTGTTGATAACTTTTCGTTTTTGACCAAAACTTGTGAGAAGCTGTCACCTTAAGAAAAACTCACGAGAACCTGTCTCAGCCAATTTGACCTGGGTTGACTTCCCAGTTTACTGGCCCAACCCAGTGTCTAATTGGTTCCATAGTAAATCAGTTGACTTTACAAATCAACTTTCTGATTTTTTCATTATTCTCTTGTTTTGCATTTTAGTGAGTTTTGGAAATGTCCTCTGACTCTGCTGTGCCTTCCCTTGCAAAGTAAACACCAAGGATTCCACCTTCAGACAATACACAAAGCAAACATATACTATTGCAAAAGTGTGTATTTTGTGGGCAAAATGCAGTGCCAGGCAAGAGGCTGCAGTCCTAAGGACACTGTCCTGGGAGTAAGCCCGAGGGAGTCATATGGGACTGACTTTTGAGTAGAAGGGCTTAGGCTTCCTCTGCAAAATTGGCACAAAAATGAAGAGTTCGGTGCTTCAGTGTTGCAGTGAAGGATCAAACTCAAACTCAAACCAGGATTTTGGTGCCCAACAACAGAGATGAGAAATTCAGAATCATCACTATAATTGAATTTACAATAGCAAAAGATTTCTTGTGGAATTTCCTTGGCTGCCCAGCAGAAGACTATTCCTTTTTGAGATGAGAATGGGAACTACTGAACACTTGACTCAGCCCTAGGTTCTCTGAATGGCTATGAAATAACAACAGACACAGGACAAGCCTATCACCCCCCCCAAAAAAAAAAGAGTAAGCATTTCTGAATTTGAAATGGCCATGAACAATAACCCATTCAAATGTAATAGTATAGGAACACCAAAAAAACGAGCTGGGTTGGACCAGTTTTGCTCAAACGGCACCATTAATGCCTTGTGGACAATTCCATCTGCTCCATAAAACTTACTCAGAAGAACTAATTTTCCATCCCTTTCTGTGTTGCCCAAGCAGGTGTGACTGAGCAGTTGGACTCTGCCTGTCTTAGGCTATGCTTCCTTCCTCTCTAGTCAGATCAGGGCAGAGGACCAGGAGTGAGACTGAAGAGCCAA
>NW_015173188.1:13800-29533 GCF_001447785.1 Gekko japonicus | reverse complement strand
ATGGGGGGGTCGGCAGGCACCCCCCCCCCCCCCCCGTGCTGCAGTCCTAACCAGAACTGAAGCATTTACAGGCAGCTACCACCGGGGAGTGACAGCTGCCTGTAAATGTGCCGGTTCTGCTCAGGACTGCAGCATGGCGGCTGCCAGGCATGGGCAAAGACATGACAAGCATTGTATCTGGTTTGGCCCTGACATGCTTTCTCCCACTTCTGGGGAGGGAATGAGGCTTAGGCATAACTACAATACTGCCTTCAGTAGCAAGCTTCTATCCTCAGGCTCTCACCAAATACCTACACTGAGCAGACAAGGGGGGTATCTGTTTATGGAGAGCGAAAGCTCTCTCTGAACCAGTGAGTGAGCAGTATCAGTGAGGAAGTCACTGTGCAGAAAAATACTAAGAATGGGTGCTTTGTTGCAAACAGGGGTGGATTGGCCATGGAGGCCACCAGAAAGAGTCCCAGTGGGCCAATGGCCTGCGGGGCTCTCACCAACTGGGGGCCACCAAGTCCTGAGGGCCAAGCCTTGCCAGGGCCATCTTCACCCAAAAGAGGGGCAGGTGCTGCTGTGAGGGATGGGGCAGGGCTGTCATGCCCAGCCTTGCCTCACTATGATGAGGAACAGGACAGGTGTCAGACTCCTATCACATCAACGAAGCACACACTTGTAGAAAAGGTTTTGCGTTTATTTGAAGCAATAGGTGCATAACAGGATCACTGTTCAGAATGGGGCATTTGCATGGCTCCCAATAGATTATAGCAAATTCAAAAGCATGAGGCCCAATTGCGGGACTTCCCATGCACGCCTATTGAGCCTGGGAAGCAACGCTAATATATTTGCTTCTCATGGATAGTGCCATGAGATTACCCAAACTACTACTCCCTGCAACCACCTGTGGCCTTGAGAGATACAGACGTTCCTGCTACTAGGCAATCAAGCGCATAAACAAGCATACATGGGAAAGTGAAAGCAGATATGCGCATCCATATACACAGTAGGAATGAACATTTGGCAGCTTGCTGACAACAGGAACACTCTGCTCAGTCTCACCTCACTGCAGCCACGGATGGGATTGGGCTGCCATTTCTGGTCTCTACAGGAAAGGGCTGTGCTGTGGACAAAGATGGAGCCAACCTGCCCAGCCTCGTCTCATCTCAGCAAGGGATGGGAGGGGCTGCCTCACTATGATGAGGAACAGGACAGGACCACTCTGCTCAGTCTCACCTCACTGCAGCCACAGATGGGATGCGGCTGCTACCAGTGTTCCCTCTAAGCTGAGTTAGTGTGAGGTAGCTCACAGTTTTTTAGTCTCCAGCTCACACATTTTTGTCTTAGTTCGGGAAGGATGGCTCCAGAGCAAACTAACTTAGTTCCCCAGCACCAGCTTGGCTCACAACTTTAATGCCAGTAGCTCACAAAGTAGAATTTTTGCTCACAGGACTCCACAGCTTAGAGGGAGTATAGGCTGCTGGTCTTGGGCTGAACTCACCATGACAAGGGACAGGGCAGGGCTGTTCTGTGGCAAAAGATGGAGCCAACCTGCCCAGCCTCACCTCATGACGGCAGGAGATGGGAGGGGCTGCCCTGCCCAGCCTTGTGGTGGAAAGGGGTGGGGCCACCCTGCCCAGACTCACCTCACACACAGCTGACATCAAGAACCACAAAACTCTGCCCAGCCTTTTTGTGGAAAGGGATGAGGCCACCCTGTCCAGACTCACCTCATACACAGCTGACATCAAGAACCACAAAACTCAGACACCTGTAGGAGAACATTTCAGGCCTTTCAGGACATTTAATGGGGGACCTCAAGGTACCTGTTTGACTGCAAAGGAATTTCAGTAACAGACTAGAATGGGAGGTTGCTGAGTTATAAGTTATTACAACACTCAGGCCAATGGTACTCCCCAGGGCTTAACAGATATATCGGTTTCTTATCTCACTACATATGCTAATGTCATTCAGTTTCCGCAGCTGTTTGTAAACTCTTTTATTATGTCATATGCTAATCTGCTGCTATTCACAGCTCTTACCAATTGCCTTAATCCAGACTTAGCTATATTTGCTGCTGAGTAACTTATGCATCCTGACTCTAATTAGCCCTTCCTGGCAATACCGTCCCCACCATCTACCAATGTATAATGGTTGGTGACTTCTGTTTCAACATATCTGAAGAAGTGCGCATGCACATGAAAGCTTATGTCAAGAATAAAACTTTGTTGGCCTTACAGGTGCCACTGGACTCAGACTTTGTTCTACTGCTTCAGACCAAGACGGCTACCGACCGACCTGAATCTATCTCCAGTGTTGTTTGTAATTTCCAGTAAAAGTTAACTCCTTGTTTATGGTTAATGCAGCAGATGGAATGAGTGCAGTCTGAGGGGAAGACACAAACACTCTATGGCTCAAGGCAAGGGTTGTTGTTCCACCCACACAATTGTAGCTGTGCTTGTTTCTATGTGATGTGCCATCTACACTGTGTGCCCTAGGCACCCTGACACCACATCCCTAAAGGTCGCCTCCAGTTGCCTTGCCTGCTTGGCTCATAGTGCACGAAGGCTGGGTTCTAACTTAACTCTCTCTGCACCAGCAAGTTGACTCTATCTGTCCTTAGTTGCCTGACTCCAGTACTTCCCACACTCCACATGTTTGGTCTTCATACTTTGTAATCTACCGATCGGTGCATTCGAACAGGCTTTGCCATTGTCCATGCGACTTATATGCACGGGACTGAAGTGGAACCAATACCTGAACCTCAGGTTTGAACTCCAGGCTTGGATGATTCAAACAGAAGTGCCCTTAGAGGGCAGCAGTCACATTAGTTTGGGAGAAATTCCCTGAAAGAACATTGACTATAATAGCCACATACTTTGCAGAAGTGAGAAGTCACTATCAGATTCTAAATAGAGAGAGTATCAGAAACTAGCTTCCTTGATTCTGTGAGTCACCCTGGCTTAACCCAGCTTTCCTTAACTTTCCTGACCCTGGAGACAGAAAGAAAGGGGCTGACTTTGTTGTGTACGTGAAATGCTCGTCACAGACTTGACCAGCTGTGGCCAAACTGCAGCTCAGGAGCCTCATGGGGCTCTTTCACAAATATTGTGCAGCTCCCAGCAGAGCAGTTGAGGAAGCGAAGGGGAGGCATGATTCCTTGATCAGTCTTCCTTTCCCCAACCAGTGTTCCCCTCTCTGGGTAGGCTTGAGATGGAAGGGAGCAGAGAAAGAAAGCAACTAACTTTAAATGCATTCTCAAAGGCCCCCCCCACACACACACACACCAGCCGGCTCAGAGAAGGCATTTGTCTCCGAGCCAGCTGGTGTGAGGGCGTGGGGGGGGGTGTTGGAGAACACATTTAAAGTTAAATTTGCTTTCTTTCCACCTCTCCCTCCTTCCCTCCCTTCCCATTTATTTGCTTTCTTTCTACCTCTCTTTCTCTCTCTTTCTTTCCCTCTTCCTCCCTCCCTCCCTCATCTATTTGCTTTCTTTCCACCTTTCTTTCTCTTTTCCTTCCTTCCTTCCTTCCTTCCTTCCTTCCTTCCTTCCTTCCTTCCTTCCTTCCTTCCTTCCGCTACCCCTGCTCTGTTTGATTCACATCCTGTTCACTAGTTGTGATCATGCAGCCAAAGTATCAATTGTCTGTTTGGTTGTTTGTGACTGGTTTGTGTCTGTTTGGTGTGAACAAGCTACTTGCAGAAGTTTGGGATCAGCTGATCTCCAGTCCTAGGAAACTTTGCTGTGTCTACGTGGGGATCAGCTGAAATTCACATTCTTTTTTTTGTTCTTTAATTTTTTAATTTTCTAATCTACAAAACTACAGGGTAAGGGTAATGGAAGAACCTAAAACAAGAGTAACAAGGATCCACACTCCGTCCGGTGTGTGCCTCTTTATGCCATGCTAGCTCCGTGCCACGGGGGCCTATCTGGGCAAAAAGGTGCCTCAATCCTTTGGCTCCCACCTCGGGATCCTTATACACTCCGTCCGGTGTGTGCCTCTTTATGCCATGCTAGCTCCGTGCCACGGGGGCCTATCTGGGCAAAAAGGTGCCTCAATCCTTTGGCTCCCACCTCGGGATCCTTATACACTCCGTCCGGTGTGTGCCTCTTTATGCCATGCTAGCTCCGTGCCACGGGGGCCTATCTGGGCAAAAAGGTGCCTCAATCCTTTGGCTCCCACCTCGGGATCCTTATACACTCCGTCCGGTGTGTGCCTCTTTATGCCATGCTAGCTCCGTGCCACGGGGGCCTATCTGGGCAAAAAGGTGCCTCAATCCTTTGGCTCCCACCTCGGGATCCTTATACACTCCGTCCGGTGTGTGCCTCTTTATGCCATGCTAGCTCCGTGCCACGGGGGCCTATCTGGGCAAAAAGGTGCCTCAATCCTTTGGCTCCCACCTCGGGATCCTTATACACTCCGTCCGGTGTGTGCCTCTTTATGCCATGCTAGCTCCGTGCCACGGGGGCCTATCTGGGCAAAAAGGTGCCTCAATCCTTTGGCTCCCACCTCGGGATCCTTATACACTCCGTCCGGTGTGTGCCTCTTTATGCCATGCTAGCTCCGTGCCACGGGGGCCTATCTGGGCAAAAAGGTGCCTCAATCCTTTGGCTCCCACCTCGGGATCCTTATACACTCCGTCCGGTGTGTGCCTCTTTATGCCATGCTAGCTCCGTGCCACGGGGGCCTATCTGGGCAAAAAGGTGCCTCAATCCTTTGGCTCCCACCTCGGGATCCTTATACACTCCGTCCGGTGTGTGCCTCTTTATGCCATGCTAGCTCCGTGCCACGGGAGCCTATCAGGGCAAAAAGGTGCCTCAATCCTTTGGCTCCCACCTTGGGAGAGGCACCTCTCACGCCCCAGGCTGAGACCCCCTACAAGGGGTCTGGGGGGTCCAAGATCAACTCGCCCCCCCATTGGCACGTTAGCAGAGCGCTCACATCAGAGCTGTCATGGAGCACACCCGCTCTGCGAATTGCCAAAACCGGAATCATAGAGTGTTAGAGTTGGAAGGGACTTTGCAGGTCATCTAGTCCAACTCCCTGCACTCTGCTGATGCTGTGGGGCCCCAGGAGGAGAGTAACAATCCTCACTGGGGCAGCAGGGCTGTGGCAGTTCAGACTCAATTGTGCCAGGTTTGAGCCTGGTGAGGCCCAAGTCGGGTTGTTCCGTCTTGGCAGGGTGGCGGCCCACTGTTGCCTGGGTTCCCTTCAAGCCGGTTCCCATGGGCGGGGGGTCCAGACCTGGATACCAACCATTACATATAGGTAGATAGTGGTGAGGTGTTGCCAGGAAGGGCTAATTAGAGTCAAGATGGATAAATAACTGAGCGGTAAATATAGCTAAGTCTGGATTAAGAGTTATTACAATTCTGATTAGGGACCTGTGTGAGTTATTACAATTCCACAGGGCCTGCAAGTTGGAGCTGTTCCGTTGGGCCTTCGGATGAGGTGGTGGACATCCAAATCTATCTCAGTGTTCCCTGCTGACAATGCTGGCCAAATGAATCTGTCAAGGCAAATCCACCCTGCTTTGTATTTGGTTTGTGTTTAATGAGGAATGCAGTTTTCACTATTTGACTATATCGTTACTTTGTGATATGTAACCCACAGCAAATTAGCATACCGCATAATAAAAGAGTTTACATGCAGCTGCAAGAACTGAATGACATTAGCATATGTAATGAGTTAAGAAACTGATATCTCTGTTAAGCCCTGGGGGTTCCATTGGCCTGAGTGTTGTAATGAGTTGTGACTCAGCAATATCCCATTCTAGTCTGTTTCTGAAATTCCTTTGCAATAAAATTGGTACTTTGAAGTCCCCCACGGATTGTTCTGAAAAGCTGAAGTGTTCTCCTACAGGTTTCTGAGTTTGTGGTTCTTGATGTCAGATGTGTGTGAGATGGGCAGATATCAGATGGGCAGGGTGGCCCCATCCCTTTCCACAACAAAGCTGGGCAGGGCAGCCCATCCCATCCCTTGCTGTCATGCGGTGAAGCTGGGCAGGTTGGCTCCATCTTTTCCCAGAGCACAACCCTGTCCTGTCTTTTGCCATAGCAAGTTGAGACCAGACATAGCAGCTCCATACAAAGAGACCCTCCTTGTCTGCTCAGTGTAGGCATTTGGTGAGAGCCTGAGGGTAGAAGCTTGCTACTGAAGGCAGTATTGTAGTTATGCCTAAGCCTCATTCCCTCCCCAGAAGCGGGAGAAAGCATGTCATGTAGAAGGGCTGTCATGTAGAAGATGGAGCAGATCTATTTTCTCTTGCTCTGGATTGCAAGACTAGATCTAATGGGTGGAAATTACAAGGGAGTCAATACCGGCTAAATGTCAGGAGAAACTTCCTAACTGTAAGAGTGGTTGAGCAGTGGAACAGTCTGCCTCGGGAGGTGGTGGATGCTCCTTTGCTGGACGTTTTCAAGCGGAGGCTGGTCGACCATCTTCCAGGTACGTTGTATGGCTATCTTTTGGCTATGCTCCTGCAGAGTGCAGAGAGTTGGACTAAATGACCTGCAAGGTACCTTCCAACTCTAACATTCTATGATTCTATGTCAGGGCCATACCAGAGACGATGCTTGTCATGTCTTTGCCCATGACTGGCAGTCGCCATGCTGCAGTCCTGAGCAGAACTGGCACATTTACAGGCAGCTGTCACTCCCCGGGTGGTAGCCGCCTGTAAATGCTTCAGTTCTGGTCAGGACTGCAGCACGGGGGGTGCTGGGGAAGCATTATTTACCCCTTTGGGTGGCTGTACATGCATCCGCAAGACAGATTCCGTGGTCATGTGGCCGGCATGACTAAATACCAAGGTGCACGGAACGCTGTTACCTTCCCACTGAACTATTTATCTACTTGCAATTTCTTGCTTTTGAACTGCTAGGTTGGCAGGAGCTGGAACTAGAGATGGGAGCTCACTCCATCATGCGGCACCCGGGTCTCGAACTGCTGAACTACCGACCTTCCACAGCCTGCAGTTCAGCGTCTTAACCACTTGAGCCACCGCAGCTCCTTCCCCAGGTGGTAGTTGCCTGTAAATGCTTCAGTCCTGGTCAGGACTGCAGCACGGGGGGGGCGGGGCGAGGAGCTCCTTTCCCCAAATATACACCATTTTCCTGAGCCAAACTGGTGCTGGGGAAGCATTATTTACCCCTTTAGGTGGCTGTACATGCATCCGCAAGACAGAGCAAATAATACCCTCTAGGTAGTGGGCACTGTTTTGGATAAGGAAAATAGCACAGGGGAAAGAAGTACTGCTGTTCGGACTAGAAGTGGGCCTCTCTGGCACATTTATAGGCAGCTGCCACCAGTGAAGTGAAGCTGATGTATGGCAACCAGTCCTGTGTTGAACACGTGACTAGTATCACATTTGGTTTGGCCCCCAGACGTCGCTTCTCTTGAAGAAGGGCTTGGGGAGACAGCCAAAGAGCTTAAAGCCAGACTTGTGCACTCTTCTGTTCCCACACACATGGTAGTCAGCATGCCTGCTGTGCCTTCCCTTGCAAAGTAAACGCCAAGGATTCCACCTTCGGACAATACACAGAAAAAGAAGGGCAGGGAGAGAAGACAGAAGCAGTGGAGCGCTCTGTTTGGCTCTTCAGTCTCACTCCTGGTCCTCTGTCCTGATCTGGCTGGAGAGGAAGGAAGCATAGCCTAAGACAGGCAGAGTCCAACCGTTCAGCCACACCTGCTTCAGCAACACTCAAAGGGATGGAAATCCAACACTTCTGCTGATAAGTTTTGAGAGAGTTTTATGGAGCAGATGAAATTGTCCATAAGGTATTAATGGTTCCATTTGAACATAATGTGTCCAACCCAGCTCATGTTTTGGTGTTCCTATACTATTGCATTTTAATGAGTTATTGTTCTTGATGTTTTTTGACATAAAATCACTATCTCAAGGTTGTTTCAAATCCATAAACTGGTACTCAATTATTTGTTTGGGGCGATAGGCTTGTCCTGTGTCTGTTGTTATTTCATAGCCCTTCAGATAAACTAGGGCTGAGTCAAGTATTCAGTAGGTCCAATTTTTGTTTCAAAATCTGCGTCCTCAAAAGGACTCGTCTTCTGTGGAGCAGCCAAGGAAATTACACAAGAAGTCTTTAGCAGTTGTTCTTGCCATTATAGTGATGAGTTTTTGTGAGTATCTTTGGGTGTATGCCTGGAAGTCATGGGTGACTTCTGGTGACCCCTAGTAGGGCTTGGACATTCAGAGAGGTAGCTTGCTATTACTTGCCCCTGCATCCTGGCCCTGGTAATCCTTGGAGGTCTCCCATCCAAGTACTTGCCAGGATTGGCCCGGCTTAGCTTCCGAGATCTGATAAGATTGGGCTTGCCTGGACTATCAAAGTCAGGGCAATTAAAGTGATGGTTTTGAACTTCTCATGTCTAGTTGTTGGGCACCAAAACCCTGTTTTGAGTGTGATCCTTCACTGGAAAACTGAAGCACAGAACTCTTCATTTTTGTGCTACTTTTGCAGACAAAGCCTGAGTGCTTCTGCTCAAAAGTCAGTCCCATATGATTCCCCAGGGCTTATTCCCAGGACAGTGTCCTTAGGACTGCAGCTTCTTGCCTTGCAGTGCATTTCCCCCAGCAAATACACACATTTACAATATTTTTGTTTGCTTAGAAATCAATGTTACACAAACATTTTACTTATAAATGGTGTACCCTGAATATGCAAATACAATTCCACAGCGGTTAGGCTGCAAGAGTTACTGGCCCATAAGGAAATTACTGGCAGCTTCTTCAGTGTCACAAAGAACAAATCGGGAAGCAGAATGACTGCACTACATTTTGTTGTTGTTATTGTTATTATTATTATTATTATTATTATTATTATTATTATTATTATAAGCAGATGAGAGCCTTGAAGTAGCAAGATGTGATTTTCTTTCATGTTACATCCCTTAAAAGCCAAATCAATAGAAACTTTCATTTTTGTGAAAACTGGACACCCTAATCATGGACCGACAGAGCAGCTTTCAGATTTTCGAAGATGTCCCAATACTCCCTCAATTCCTGTAGAAAGAAAAGAAAAAGAAGAAGCAGCCTTTATTCACGCCCGGACAAACCAAGAAAACCAAATGTTTAAAATGTTTGCTGACTCTGAACTACAAAAATGAACCAGGAAGATTAACTGAGATTTGGATTCCCAGATGATATGCAGAACAATTTTCTCCCACCCCCGGAAATACACCAACTGGGCAAGCTAGACAGATGTTCGAGGCCAGCCAGGAAATGCAAAGCCCAGCATAATGACAGCAGTCAACCAATTGCAATGAAAACTCAACATGTTCATTGCCAGGTAGGGTTTCCATCCTCCGTGACAATCTCCTGGAATTGCAACAGAGATAATTTGCCCTGGAGGAAATAACTGCTCTGGAGAGTAGACTATATGGCCTTATATGTCATTGAGCTCCCTCCCCAGCCTCCCCCCCAAAAAATTTCCAGGTACTTCGCAACCTGAAGTTGGCAACCCTATTGCCAGGTGAAACAGTGAGGAGAAGGCACTTGTGCAGTCCCATCTGGGAGCTTCTTTTTTTTTAGTGATTTTGAGAGGCCTGTAGCCTAGAATGGTTCTATGAGGTTTCCCTTCCTTCTCACTGTAGTCGTTATCCATGTCATTTTTCTCACTCCTTCTCCCTCTCTCTTTGAGAGAGAGAGAGTGAGGAAAATGGCATGGATGAGAGAGAGAGAAAGAGAGTCATTTTAGTGGGTTTTGGACCTCAAATTAGTGAAATTCTTTTTTAAAAAAATAAAGTTGAAAACACTGCCTGTTATGAATTTGTACTGAGCCAGAAGGTCAGTCTTTATACTGTACTATACTGTACTATACCCAGAGGTTGATTCGGGGAGGATCGCGGGGAATCGCCGTTTCCCCAGGTGAGGTGTGGGGGCGGGGAACATGACGAAGCCCTGCCCCCTGCTTCCGGCCACCCCCTGCTTTCAGCCTCATTCTGTTGCAGAAGGAGGAAGAAGCAGGAGGGTAAGTTGGCATCCTCCTAGCTGTGTTAGTCTGTTGCTGCAAAATAGTCCAAGAGTTCAAATAGCACCTTTAAGACTAACAAATAGCACCTTTAAGACTAACCTTTAAGACTAAGACTAACTGAGTGGTGGGTGTGGCCTTATGACACACTTCCAGTGATGGCAGGGGGTTGTGGCCTTATGACACACTTCCGGTGATGTCAGGGGGTGTGGCCTTATGACACACTTCCGGTGATGTCAGGGGGTGTGGCCTTATGACACACTTCCGGTGATGTCAGGGGGTGTGGCCTTATGACACACTTCCGGTGATGTCAGGGGGTGTGGCATATGCTAATGAGTTATGCTAATATGTTCCCCTAGCTCTTTTTCTATGAAACAACCCCTGACTATACCTGTATAAAAACCTAGCACTGGTGATTCCTCTGTCACTGATCTCTGCAGCCGGATGTTTAAAGGTAAAGGTTCCCTTGCTCGAAAGCCAGTCGAATCCGACTCTAGGGTTGCGGTGCTCATCTCCGTTTCAAAGCCGAAGAGCCAGCGCTGTCCGAAGACGTTTCCATGGTCATGTGGCCGGCATGACTAAACACCGAGGCGCACGGAACGCTGTTACCTTCCCACCGAAGTGGTACCTATTTATCTACTTGCAATTTCTTGCTTTCGAACTGCTAGGTTGGCAGGAGAGCCGGATGTTTACCCAACTATTAATCCGGGGGACTGACCAGTGGAAGAGGAGGAAAGCTGTTAATGGGCTACATATGTTGATTAATTTTGTGGGAGCGGGAATCGGGGCTTGAAACCGGGGGGAATTCCGCCCCCCGGGGGGATTTGGGAACCCTAAGTAAGGCATGGCCTAGAGTTCATTTTAAAACTTACTCAATGGGGAATTTCACATTACCCGTCTTCTCCCGGTTTCAAGCCGGGAGTCTTCCGTTTGCAGATGAACCGGTAGAGGGCTGCCGTTTCACACACGGCTTGCCCCTACCGGAAAGGAGCCGATTCAGAAGCGGTTCGGCGTTTCACACACGCACCGTTTTGTTTCCCCATGGTTTTTTTTTTTTAAAAAGTCCGTCTTATAGCGATATATCGATATACCAGTATTCCAATGTATTCCAATGGGATCGGTATACCGTTATATCGATATATCGATATAAGCCGAACGTTCAAAAAAAAAAAAAGCCCGCGCGGCTGAAAAAAGGCGGGAAAGAAGCGTATCGGAACCGGGAGAGGGAACGGGAGCCTCCTCGGAAGCGGTTGACAGGTAAAACGCTTCCCTCCCGGTTCCTAATCAGAAGAGAGGCTTCCATGTGTGAAATGCCACTTCATCCCGGTAGGGAACCGATTCTCAACCGGGTTCTGTCTGAAATGACAGACCAGCACCCGGTTGAGTATCGGTTCCCTACCGGGAGAAAGCACCTGTCTGAAATTCCCCCATGGCAGTGATGGCACCAGAGAAACAAAAAAAAATCTCTTGCTCACACTAAGTCAACTTAGAGGGAACACTGGAAGGGCCTATTGGGTTCTGGCCTACAGGAGAAGGTGGACTTAAGATGATCCAAACAAAGTAAGGAAAGCAATCCCAAATGCTTTCATTTACTTAAAATTATTTGGCAGAGAATTCAACACTTAATGATGGTCTGGGCCTGGCTGGGGCGATGGCACGCATGCCCACAGAGAGGGCTCTGAGTGCCACCTCTGGCACCCGTGCCATAGGTTCGCCACCACTGTGCTAGACCAGGCGCCAGACAACATGCCCAGTGTGATGATGTCACCTCCAGGCGACCGATGACGCCAAAGAGAGCGAGGAAGAAGGAGAGGCTGAATCCTCTGAGGAAGACTCTGACTCTAAATTGGGGGCAGCGGGTCCTAAACAAGGCTATCAGTTGAGACATAGAAAGTGGAAAAAATAGATAGTGTGCTCTGGAATACCTAAAAAGAAGTTTATTGTATATGGTTATACAATCTTTTTATGAAATTAGAACTGTTGATGAAGCACTTATGTTTAATTAGATAGATGATCATTTTCAACGAAAGTTAACTTGTGTTTAAGTTTAAAGGTAAATTTGTAAACATATGTATGATCTAGGGCTGCCAAATGTGGGCGGGGGGCGGGGAATCCCCCGCTTTGAAGCCCCGATTTCCGACGTGGCGGAATCGGGGCCCGGGGGAACCCCCCCCCCCGCGTGCATTACAGAGGGAAGTGACGCTAGGACGCCGGGCACGCTGTGGGTGGGGCCACGGCCATACAAGGGAAAACTCTATGGTTTTCCTTTGTATGGTCGTGGCCCCGCCCCCAGCATGCCCAGCGTGCCTACGTCACTTCCGGGTGACGTGCACGCGGCGTGCGCGCGCGCTTTGCGCGCACACACACTTCCGACGCTAGCTGGGAGTCCCCCGCTCCCGATGAAGACGGATTTGGCAACCTTAGTATGATCACCATCTCTTGGGGTTTTAGAGGGTTTTCTTTACTTTCTCCCATAGATGTAGTTCCCCTTTCCTGGATTTTCTGTTTGTAGTTTTTAGTATGTAGTTATTAGAAAATGCAATAAAAAACATCCCCTACGGGGGGTACAATATATATATATATATTTGATGCTACGCTCCTCAGAATTTCTAGTTGCACTGCTTCAGTATTACAGTAAAAGGAGATGTTGAGCCACATTGATAGCCTTAGTTTAGATGGTTATTTACCAACTGGGAACTGCAAACCAGCTGGGTTATTTTATTACACAGATATAGCTCACATTCTCACTGGCAATAGTCATGTAGGCAGAGGGATCAGGGGTTACAGCAGTCCCCTGGTATATACGTTATATAACACTAAAACGGAAAAAAATAGAGGGAGGGAAGGAGAGAGGGGGAGAAGAAGGAAGGAAGGAGGGAGGCAGGGAGGGAGGGACACATCTCATCTATCTTGTAATATCACTGAGAAAGGTTTTATATTAAAAACTGGGGAAATCCTTTAGCATTCTGGCATAAGCCAGGTTTCTTGGGGTGGTGCTGGTTTATATTATTGATGTGGGTCTGACATGTTGCAGGGAAAAGGCATGCCAGCAATACAAATATGCAAGGACAGCTCCAGGAGTGACTTGGGATGGGCCTCAAAGACAAATGGGGCTTTTTACTAGGCCAGGCATCAAACAGGTATTGCCACGCATTCATTGTGATGAACACAATCGTTATTACAATTTGCCTAGAGTTATTAAAGACTCATTGAGCTTTTCTTTCAGAAAGATGTTTATTTAAATGAGTCTTTCATAGCACTTGTGCTGCATGTGAAGGTTGTCAGTGAAGGAAAGAATGAAAAAGATGATGGTGTTGTCCATTCCGCTGTGTTTAACAATCATATTATAGAACATTCTCACTGTAAAATGCCTTCTTTATAAATACCTTCTTATGTAAACATAAAAAATACAAAATATTTCCATAGAAACTGTAGCCTTACCTGCTACAACAGTGAGAGCTACGGCTGCATTTCCCAATGCTCACAGTTCCACGAGGACATACCAGAGAAAAGCAATGTCCAGGTCGTCCATTCATACCAACACAATTTTCAGAGACAGGCTCACTAGACATCAGGGATCACCAAATGGTCAGCACAGGTCTACATTATTTTTGCACATCATTCCCTAACACAAGATATATCAACCATTTTCTCAACATTATTAGATATAAAATGAAATATCTTTAAAATGCAAAGTGTTTAATAATGTACATCTTGCATATCATTACAACAGTCCTGTGTGGCTAGCCAATCTATATCATCCCCCGTTTTACAGAGTATGAGATTATTGCAACTTGTTCAGAGCTATTAGAGAGTTTCTGCACATTTTTCAGGAAGTACACTTTTAAACAAGTCTCGCCGCACTTGTGTTGCATGTCTTTGTTATTCATGGAGGAAAGAATAGAGAAGACAACAGTGTTGCCCATTCTGCTTCTTTTATGATCCCACTAGATGAAGTTCTTTCTCTGAAATGTCTCATTTAAAATAAATATTCTGATACAAACATAAAAACTGAAAATATTTCCATAGAGAGTTGAGCCTCACCTTCTACAACAATGATACATCGTACTGCAGCTCCCGACGCTTTGCTCTTAGTTCCACGAGGACATGTGCCCAAATAGCATTTATGGCCTTTACGTGTACACTCGGCGTAGTCACCTTGAGGGATGTTTCCTGCACAACAATAATGATTGTTGTATACAGCAGGGTACACAATAGTCAAAAGAAATTTATAACAACTAATGAGGAGTAACATTTAAAAGTTTAGCCTGGAAAAAGATGATAGAATGGTGAATATGACTAGAGAGTAATGCTGAGAAAAACATAAAAATTTGGAGATCACCTAGTGATTATTGCAAGATATAGAAGGGAAAAGGGTATTTATGTACTACACAGTGATATCTGTCATTCACTAATAGATGTTGTGGTTCAAGTCACTATTAGTCTAAGCCCACCAATGCTTGTTCTCTGTGACAGCGAGAATACCCTTATTTGGAGGGAATGTACCTGGGGCAACCAGTTGCTGGGGATAAACTACACAGGATAGCTTTCTCCTGTTTCAACGGGTTTTGTCAGAACTTTCCAACAGTGGGAAAACTGAACAAAATGTTTGGCTTAGATCCTGTCTCAAATTTCTGTGGAGGTAAGGATTTCTGCCCATGGAAGTTCGACTTCCCTGAGTCCTCCCTTCTGCAGCAGCCCCAGTTGCTTCCCGTAATGCTGCTCCTAGGGGACAATAGTTTAGGGGACAGTTGGAGGAATTCCACAGGAGAAGGGAATCAGCAAGATCACCTCCCATTCCTCATCTGTAAATGTTGGGCAGGATCCAACTATCTGTTTCCACAAGGACTGGAAAGTTTTACCAGGACTTAGCTGAGAACAGAATGCCAGAAATATGATGCAAATACTGAAAGCTCTTGCACGGATGGGATCTGCAGGCAGGTTTGAGACTCAGAAGCTGCTCTATTTAAATTTTGTCCATGTGCATCACAGAAGGCACAAGAGATTAAACATCTCCTATGTGTTTCATTATTGGTGGAATGAGCTCCCAGAAGAGATCAGAGCCCTGCAGAACCTCATGCAGTTCTGCAGGGCCTACAAGATGGAGCTCTTCCACCAGGCCTTCAATTAGGAGCCATCCCCAATAGCTGGAATGGCAGAGAACCCTGACCCCTGCCATCAGTGGCGGTGACGTAAAGCACAGGCGCGGTGGAGCCGGATATGGATATAGCCGGGCCAGGGCTGCTACGGACCAGAAGATCGCGAAGCTGAGAAAGACTGGCCTTAGACAACAAGAATGGGACGCCGACCCCAGTGGACCGCCAGAGGAAAGAATGCCAGGAACAGCTAACCCACCACTTGGGTGCTGGTAAGGCAGCCCCACCGCCCCTGTAATATATGTGGCCATAGTTTAGGGTATGAATTTGCACTTGCAACATATATGCAGGGCTCTAGTCGGGGGGGAGCTCTCAGGTACGGAGCTCCGGAAGAGAACCTCTAGGGGGCGGGGCGGTCACGTGGTGAAGCCTCGCCCCCTTCTTTACCCCGCCCTCTGCTTCGATCCTCATTCCGTTTGGGAATGAGGATGAAGCAGGAGGGTAAGTAGCCGGGCCTTCTGACACACTTCCGGTGATGTCAGGGGGTGTGGCCTTCTGTCACTTCCGGTGATGTCAGGGGGCGTGGCATATGCAAATAAGTTATGCTAATGAGTTATGCTAATGAGCTCCGGCAGCTCTTTTTCTACAACAAGACCCCTGAATA
>NW_015173188.1:0-13790 GCF_001447785.1 Gekko japonicus | reverse complement strand
TACACCTAGGAGGAATCAGCATAATTTGGAGATTTGGATTTTGTCTTTACATACTACAAACTAATAGTGTGTAGAGATTATTTTAGTGTGTCTGATGGTTTCTTCTAGTTTGACAGTTTTACCAGTTGACAGACAGCTGTTTCTGCAACCTGATTAGCAAATTATGGAGGGGACAGCCATATCTGTTGTTTGATCCCAGAAACTGGCATACTGGTCATTAAAGTTCCTTCTAGATATCATTTATAATATCCCATAGCCTTCTGCTCCAGAATTTGTTCAATTATTGGAGAATTACAAACTCTGATGCATCTTTAGTCTTCTGGGTTGTCCGTTGCTTCTGAATGTGGCCTATTATGCTAATGTGCTGTGCTGTCAGGGGTGTGGCCTACTATGCTAATGTTTTTCTGCTGTTGAGTATGGCCTATTATACTAATGAGTTCCTGCTGGGCTTTTTCTACAAAGAAAGCCCTGAATCTGATAATAAATAAATAAATAAATAAATTACCTGGGTCTTCGGGAACTCCATCTTGAATGGCTTGCAAAGTTTCGTCTAGGGCTTGACGCTCAGGCAGACTTTCCAAGGTCTCTTCTGCTTGCAGCTTCTCCTCTGGATCTAGCCCAGAGTCATGAGCCTTCACAGCCAAAAAGAAGCCAACTGCAAAGAGAAGACAGAAGAACTTCATAGTGGTAGGTTTGTCAGCGTCACTAGGAACAGTTGCAAAGATGGATGATTGATGATGATGCTTCCACAGACAGAGCTGATGTCTTTATATACAAAATGGCCAACTGGAAGAAAGCCAAAATGTCCTTCCCATGGACTGTGTTTTGTTGGCTTTGGATCTGTACCCTCTCCAAATGCACCAGATGGGCCAGTGAATATCACTCTTATCAGTGTGGTATTTGCAATTGTTTTATTCCTAGGGACAGAATTTGCTTTGAAGTTGCCTCCAACTTCAAGGCACTTGCCTCTGAAGTGCAACAAGTCTGTTTACCCTGCAGTTATTCCTAACAACACCCTTGCTCCCCATCTGCTGCTTATATGTAGCAACTGATGCCTCCTGATTGGCATTTCTGATATATCCCTGACTGAATTTTCCCTCTTCGCATTGTTAGTTTACCAGCTTCAGAAGAGCTCTAATTCTATATGGGATGTGTAGGTCCTGTTCTAACATCCAAATTAGGTAATTAGATAGGAGAGTTCTTTAAGAACGGAGTCCACGGGACTTCCAGTTTATGGCGACGCGAAGGCAGATTCATCTCCCGGACCTCCAGGGATGCAATCTGCACACCAGCATGTAGGAGGGGACGTGACGGGTCGCAACCCCCCTTGGAGCCTTGGTGAAAGGCTCCTAGCCAGGGGGCTTTTGAGGGGTGACCTCTTCGCTGGCACAATGCTGGAGAATTTAGTGCCGCTGACCGGGACAAGCGTGGGAGATAGAGCGAAAAAAACAATTGCCGAGCAAGGCCGGATGGCCGACAATGAACTGTGAGTCAGGTGGAAGCAAGCATGAGAAGTTAAAAAGAAAGCTACCCCGCCTTACAAAGCCGTAAAAAGTGAGCGGGGGAGGGGCCACTCCCAAGTGCACAAATGAAATACGGAATAAAGAGGGGGGAGCAGAAGAGCAAGCATTTAAATCTGTTTTAAGAGACTTACCAGAGCGCAGCTAAGCATAAGGGCGAATTTCAGAGACTTTGGCAACTTTTAAAGAAAGTAAACAATCCAAAAAGATGGTGGGGAAGAAACAAGATAAAAATAAACTTGCGAAAGCAAAACTAGTGGGCAGTCCTCGAACAGAAGAGACCACTGACATTTCCAAAATACTGGCAGAATCCTTGTGCCCTCTGCTGGATGAGATGACTAATATCAAACAACAATTGTCAACAATAGGTCAGAGCTTGGCCTGACAGCTGCCACAATGGACTAAATCCTTAAAAGCAACGGAGCAAATGGCTAAGAAGGTGAAGGAAATGGACGCTGATACTAAAAAAGTTAAGAAAAAGGTGCAAAAGCTGGAAATGAAACAGGCAACGGGAGAAACACAACTTTTACAGTTACAAATGGAAAAAGCAAATCTGGTTCTATGGTTCCAAGGGGTCCTGGAATCTAATGGAGAGAATCTGAAGCAACTGCTGAGTGAAGCAATAGCCCCAATGACAGATTGGAAAGCGGAATATTTTCATAGCAAGATGGATGTGGTCTACAGGTCCTATTCCTCATGTATTAAGAAGAATAATCTGCCAGCGGAAATAATAGTAAGATTCTCGAAGAGACATGTGAGAGAGACTATTTTGAAAGTAACTACGGGAACACCCTTGAAAATCGGAGGCAAAAACATCAGGATTTTAAAAGATATTCCATTTGATATAAGATAGAGAAAGAAATATAAAGAATTAATCCTTTTTCTACAAATAATAGCATCGGATACAGATGGTTAATCCCAAAATGCGTCATTTTCAAACTCCACGATAAAAAAAGAAAAGCTTGAATCTGTTTTTAAAGCACGGGAGTTTTTGAGAGCACAGCTTGGGGAACCAGCTGAGGACAAGAAGGAAGAAAAAGAAAGCAAATCTGATGGCGAATTGGACTCGGTGTTTTCTGACGAGGACTCTCTCTCCGAAAAGGGGGCGGCTGCCCCCATAACTTCATATAAATTGAGGATTAGAAAAGACAAAACAAAATAAAGGCTGAAGGACTCTGAATTGTGCCTGAAGAGTCTATAAAAATTGGGGGATGCTCTGGGGGTTTCACTAAGCAGATATAATGATGAAAAAGGTATATAATTTAGCATAACTGACCATGTTCAATGTACTAGCAGCATGTTAGATTAACATTTATATAAGTGGTTGTATTGATCTCTTATTCTTGGGTTTTTAGTTATTAGTGGGTATCTTTTCTTTCTCCTTAGATGTTGTTCCCCTTCCCCTTTTTTCAGTTATAGTTTGTAGTGTTGAAAAAATCAATAAAAAACTCCCTCTAGGGGGATTATATATATAAAAAATAACTGAGTCCACGGAACCCACAGCCACACAACAGGTATGGGGAATACTTTTTTAATATATATAAAAGGAGAGCCCAACTGGACTCATAATGCTGCTGCAAGGGAGGAAAGATTCCTGCCTCCTGCCCCTCTCCCCACCAAGCCATGCCAAAACAGCACCAAGGAGAGCTCTTCTCTGTGTGGAGCAGCAATAATAGGGTATATCCCCACCGTCTTTTGGCATGGGGAAAAGGCTTAGGAGGGAAGGTAGGAGACCTTTATTTACAATTAATATTTGTAGTATTTGCTTTGTTTACCAAGGGTGCAAACAGAGCATAAGTGGAGGTGCCCAGATGCTCACCCAAGACAGCAGATCTTCTATCCTGCATCAGATCCTGAGATAAACTCTGTCCTCCAAGCTCATGCACTTTCCTGTGCAAGTGATGCCTGTCCTTTCTAGTCCTTTCTATCAAGAGAGATGGTCAATCAACTCGACAGATCAAGGTGGGTAGTCACGTTGGTCTGAAGCAATAGAACATAGTTAAGAGTCCAAAGGCACCTTTAAGGCCGACAAAGTCTTATTCAAGGCGTGAGCTTTCGTGTGCATGCACACTTCGTCAGACGATGAAATGGAATTGCATGTCACAGTTGTATATATAGGAGTGGTTTGTTAAATTAGCATGCAAAGTAGTGAGGACACTTTTTTAACAGATCAAAAGAATGACAAGCTTAGTTCTTTTTCGGTTCAACTGGGGGGGGGGACAACATAGGTAATAAATATGTTAGAACTGGAGATTAACGTGCCCTAATTCGTGAGACTGGATGGCTAGTGATGTATTGGAGGTATCACTCTTGAGTGCTCTTCTGAGCTTCCTTGCCCTGTGGAAGGGAACCCAGAAGGCATTTAAATGCCCTCTGAGCTGTTTTCTCTTAGCAACTGATGTCCTCACAGCCCTGTCCCTTGAAAGGAAGGGCTAGAAACAGGCTCAGAGCCTCCCCCTTTAAAGACAGGCATTCATTCTAAGGGTCTTCAACATTGCAATGGCCATCAATGTTCACTGCACTTTCTGTAGCTGATAGCGTTATAACAGTGCTGTGATGTACAAACTCAAGGATGAGCGACATGTCATAGCTGGCCAGGCTTAGGAAGTGCTATTGGTCCAATCTGAGTGTGCACCTTGTCTTCCATGTGACAGCCACAGCCACAGCCACATGGAGCCTGAATAGCATGTGGGTGAAATGAAATAACTATTGTGGTGCAGGGAAGTTGGTTTTCTCCAAGCCCCACCCACCCATTGGGAATCCGTCATTTCACTCTGTGACATTTAAAGTGAATCTTCCCTAGCAAATCTAACAAATTGTCTACCTGGTTTTGACACCAGGTTGGGGGGACTCTGCAGTGATCTCCTGGGCACCTGTATGGCTCATCTTCCTCCCACTCTGTCACTTATTGTATGGACCAAGGCCAAGGCTGGTACCCTGCTCACACTGTTATATCTCGGCTTGTCTCTATGCAATGCACCACCTATGCTGTTTGCCCTTGGGCTTGCAGGGGGAGGATTTTTTTTAACCATAATTTCTTTATTTCCAGCAGGGTGTGTCAGGAGGTGCCCACCCCGGACCCCTCCTTCCGTGTTGGCGATTGAGAGACAAGGATCATGGCATCACCTCTGAAGGTGGGGACCTCACACTGGCCCACCAGGGAGGGGATCCGGGTCCGGCATGGAGCCAGCCACGGGCACCCTTGCAGGAGGAACCCCAAGAGTCCGATGCCTGGCCCCTGGGCAGCCGGCCCCTGGGCTCCGAGAGGGACCTGGGGCACTCCCTCCCCGACCATTCAGAGGCACTCCAGCTGTGCAAGGAGAAAAAGTAGGAAGCCTGTGGTATCAGCGAGGAACCTACTGAGAGTGGGAAGGGTGAATCCCGGCCGGAGAAAAGGGGAGTTTGGTGAGACCAATGGCGGAGTTGCTGTAAGGAGAGAGGCGGAGACCTACCTGGGGAATAAAGAGGAAATGAAGGCTCAATTGGGGAGGATATAGTTGGTGCTTAAGGTGAAGCAGGTGCCAAGTGTGGAGAGCCAGCAGGACCCAGACTCACGGGAAGAGAGAGAGAGAGGGGCAACGGCAGAACTGCTTGGTGCAACACTGGCCCCAGAACCTAAGCCCGATGGCCGGACAGCGTGAGGCAATGCCTGTGGGCCAGGAGTCTGAGGTAGAGCATAAAGGAACCTTCCCTACAGGTCTCCCCACCTCTCATGCCAGCCTCATGGCGAGGGGAGCCAAGTCATGACAGGGTGTTACTGGTTCAGGTTAGAAATCTGTGTGATGATTTCATGTTCTGCACTTTCTAACCATTCTTTTCAATGCACAGCTAGTTCAAGGATCTCTGGGTCAGCAGTCATTGAACATAACACCACCAAACTGCACAGAATGCCGTCCTCTCTCTCCTCTGAATACCCCCCAAATTTCAAGCACATGCAGCAAAGGGGCTCTATTTTACTGGACCTACCAAAAGTAGCTCATTTCTGTGCAGGTGCATTGATACCATTCTTTTTCATGAACAACCAATTTGAGGGTGTCTTCATGCGACAGTCACTGAATGTAATGATACCAAGATAGCACAGAGCCCAGTCCTCCCTCTCCTCTCAAGACATCCAATATTCCAGCATGTGCAGCACAGGGGCTCCATTTTACCAGACCCTGAAGTGGGTGAGTTTCCACAGATGTGCACTGCAAGCACCATTCTTTTTCATGGACAGCCATTTCCTGGGTCTGGGGAGCCATTGAAGATAATCCAAGGTAATTGGCTGGAAGTGCTCTGTGCTTCTCCCTTGGCAAGATCTGACTGAAAGTATCTCATTGCTTGAGAAACTGGCAGAATCAGAGAATCACACATGACCATACTTCATTCTGGCGTCTCTGCAGCTTCTCTCCAAAGGTGATCTGGTAGGCCCGCTAGACCCTTCCCTGGATCTGACTGGAAGGAAGGGTGCCACTGCTGGGGAAACCTCTCCCCAAAAGGAACCCCAAGTTTCAAAAATATTGGACCAGGGGGTCCAATTCTATGGGCTCCCAAAGAAGGTGCCCCATAGTCCATTGTTTCCAATGGGGGGGGGATAGCAAGGCAATACAAGCCCAGCAGAATGTTCCAGAAATTCTTGGCAGTAGCAGGTGAAGTGTGTGGGGGGGCATGTTTGCAAGTCCAGGAGCAGAACCAGTGCAATGTGCCCGGCAGAACCAGTGCCACTGTGGCAGTGCCAAAACCCAAAAGGTCTACAGTCAGTGTGAGAGACTGGGAAATAGGAAGTGGGGGGGGGGGGCATTTCTGCAAGGACAGCAGAACCAATGCGGTATATTAGTGCTCAGCAGCAGAACCCTGTGATAACTTACTTGTGCCCAGCAGCAGAACCCAGTGCTGAACAGAACTAACCAATGCACCAGAGAATCCCAGCAGGGTATTTTCAAAAAAATTGGCAGAAAGGGGCAGTAGAAGCCCAGCAGAACACTCAAAAGTGCAGGCTGGGCAGGCACTTTTGTTAGCCCACCTGAACCAAGGCTAGCCCTGAATAATGTTGAGCTGCCATTTGCCACAGTGCCACAAGGTGCTGCTGATGGACACTAGTAGGTTAATACAGGAAAGGAGAACTATGGATATGAGTCCAAACAGGAAAAATAATAACCATAGAAAAATAGCTAATTAACTCTAAACAAATCTTCTTTTTAATATACCAGTTTACTAAGTAAATAAATATCAGATAGTAGAAATAATACCTCTGTGTCCATTTAACAAAGCAATTTACACAGTGCAAGTCTACTGAGTAACGAATCCCTGTGAATCACTATATTCTTACAAACGTATAGAAAATCTAATAAATACTAATAAACAGCACAATAAAGCTGAGAAGTATTATAATGCTGTACACTTTAACAGTGCATGAATACTTTTATTCCTATATGCAAATTTAGATACTTTATGAGAAGCTAGTCATAAAGACAAAATTTATCTCGGATGATGTAGAGAGGCTTTTTCTCCATGCAAAGGCAGTCTCCAGTCTTACGGAGGATCTGCTTGTTAGTAGTCAAATAAAAAATGCCTTCAATGCCTTATCCCTTTAATTGCTGGCCTTTGCCTTACAATCTGTCCAAAATGAAAAACATCTTCACTCCCTCACGCCTGGCAAAAAGCCTTACAGTCTTATATTCCTAGGAATGTTGCTTATACAGCAAACAATATCACTTTCAAAAGGTACTTGATTAATTATTGATACTATGACATTATGACCCTTTTGAAGGTCTGTTTGTGTGACTTTTGTCTCCCAATTAACAGGAGTATAGTTCATGAATTGTTAAGTCTATTCTCATAAGGTAACATTAGTCACACTTACGGTAATAGTTTTTGGATATATAAGACTATAATATTTTGGTGTAATACTATAATATAGTATACTATAATATAGTGTTCCTGATTAATGATAGGATATTCATGGTACAGTATTCATAGAAATTTTTGAATGATTTAAACATACTATGTAGTGATGTATTTAATGATATGGTTATCTGTCAATGCATGATTAAGATTGTACTTTGTCCATTGCGGTTATATTTAATAAATTTTAATAATTTAAAAAATAAAAACAAAAACGTGTATATTTGTTCATGTCTTGCGGCTCTCAAACATCTGATGTTTATTCTATGTGGCTCTTATGTTAAACAAGTTTGGCCACCCTTGCCCTAGAGATTTGCTATTCACTATAATGGCCCCATAGAGTATAATGGAGACTAATATATTCGGGATTCCCAAGTATTTTCCAAATACCAATGCAATACTGCTATTGGTGTTTGGGAATATTTGGGTACACTGAATATATTCAGGTTTTTGAACCCTGAATCTGAATAATACCGAATATTTTTTCATTGCACATCCCTAATCCCTACCTGTGGGTCTAAATTGGCCCAGGCAGCTTTCCTAAATGGTCCCAGTGCTAAGACTGGCTGGGATAAATGCTCTTTACCACAGAACATGAGGCAGGCAGGCGGGTTTGTTAAATTCCCAATGATTAATTCACAAAGTTAACGAACCTGAGAGTCATTCTGGGAAGCTTTTGACTGCCTTGGATACAGTTTACCCCATTCAATGCTGGATAAGTAAGACCACTTTTATGGATGGAGGATCCAATGCTGAATTATCTATTTATGACTGAAATAATCACCACTTCTACTGTCTAGCAAGCTTCATTCCTCCAAACTGTCTTTGACATATTATTTATGTCATTTTAATGAAAGATGCTTAACCAAAATTTTCTCTGCTGTCTTGGCCTCAAAGAGTTTATGCTTTGCCCTAGCCATGTGGCAAAGTGTATTCTTGTGATAGTAAGTGATAATAATCTTTGGTAATAAAACGTGGTAATATTAGACTTATGCCCAAAGATAACAGAGAGATCAGGTACGTCAGCTGCACAGTAGAAAGAAAACCCCATAAGATAAGATGCAGTTGGGATTATTATCACTTACTATCGAAAAGAAAAGAGAAAAGACAGATATAGAGGGAAGAGGAAAGACATTGCGGCATCTTCTAAGGAAATGCCACATCACAAGAATAGACCCATTGGCACTAAACCCGAACCAGCAATTGTCATACATATTACTTTGAAAGGGATGACTATGAATTTCATATCTGTGTCATTTTGTTCCCCAAATCCCCATTTGAGGCTGCGATCATACACACAATTAGACCTGACATAGGTGCGAATGCCAGGCAGATTTAAAGGGCGCGATCAGACAACAACATCTGGGAAGTGCCCCACAGGCCGTCGGCAACCTGTTCCACTCCACCACAGAAGCAGAGTTAAAAGACACTGGGGAAAATCCAGTAGTTAACAGGTTGCGATGGGCCACGGACGGACTTTCCCATGTCCAATCACTTCAGCGCATTCTCATGGCATTGGGATGGTCTGATAGACAATAATAAAGATGATGAGCTTCGTAGTGTGTATAATTCCTTGTTTTAATCAATAACAGGACGCCATCCAGAAGAGGTGATGATGTCAAGAAGAGACGGACATCTCGAGTAATCATCCGTTTCGAAAATTTTCTTTGTCAAACAAGTCTCCTATCATTCTTGATTGTATGAACTTTTGCAGCAATTTGTGTTTTGATGTCATAAGAACATAAGAACATAAGAGATGCCAATGTTGGATCAGGCCAAAGGCCCATCCAGTCCAACACTCTGTATCCCACAGTGGCCAGAAATACCAGTGCCATCAGGAGGTCCACCAGTGGGGCCAGGACATTAGAAGCCCTCCCACTGTTGACCCCCCCCAAGCACCAAGATGACAGAGCATCACTTGCCCCAGAGTCCCTATCTATACCTTGTGGCTAATAGCCACTGATGGACCTCTGCTCCATATGCTTATCTAATTCCCTCTTGAAGCCGTCCATGCTTGTAGCCGCCACCACTTCCTGTGGCAGTGAATTCCAAGTGTTAATCACTCTTTGGGTGAAGAAGTACTTCCTCTTATCCGTTCTAACCCGACCGCTCAGCAATTTCATGGAGTGCCCACGGGTTCTTGTATTGTGAGAAAGGGAGAAAAGTACCTCTTTCTCTACCTGCTCTTTCCCATGCATAATCTTATAAACCTCAATCATGTCACCCCTCAGTCGTCGTTTCTCCAAGCTAAAGAGCCCTAAGCGCCTTAACCGTTCCTCATAGGGAAAGTGTTCCAACCCTTTTATCATTCGAGTTGCTCTTTTCTGCACTTTTTCCAAAGCTATAATATCCTTTTTAAGGTGTGGTGACCAGAACTGCACACAGTATTCCAAATGAGGTCTCACCATTGATTTATATAGGGGCATTATTATATTGGCTGATCTGTTTTCAATACCCTTCCTAATAATCCCCAGCATAGCATTGGCCTTCTTTATTGCAGTCACACACTGTCTCGACATTTTCAGTGAGTTATCTACTACAACTCCAAGATCTCTCTCTTGATCAGTCTCTGCCAGTTCAGACCCCATCAACGTGTATTTATAGTTAGGATTTTTGGCTCCAATGTGCATCACCTTGCACTTGGCCACATTGAACCCCATTTGCCATGTTGACGCCCACTCGCCCAACTTTGACAGATCCCTTTGGAGTGCCTCACAATCCTCACTGGTTTTCACCACCCTGAACAACTTCGTATCATCCGCAAATTTAGCCACTTCACTGCTTACTCCCATCTCCAAATCATTAATGAACAAGTTAAAAAGCAGTGGACCAAGTACTGATCCCTGTGGTACCCCACTGCTTACACCCCTCCACTGGGAGAACTGCCCATTTATACTCACTCTCTGTTTTCTATTAATTAGCCAGTTTTTGATCCATAAAAGGACTTGTCCTTTTATCCCATGATTTTTGAGCTTGCTTAGGAGCCTTTGATGAGGAACTTTATCAAAAGCTTTCTGGAAGTCAAGGTAAACAATATCTATTGGATCCCCCTTGTCCACATGTTTGTTCACCCCCTCAAAGAACACTAACAGGTTAGTGAGACAAGATCTTCCCTTACAGAAACCGTGCTGAGTCTGCCTCAATAGGTTTTGTTCATCTATGTGCCTACTAATTCTTTCCTTAATAATGGTTTCCACCAATTTACCCGGTATCGACGTCAGACTGACTGGCCTGTAATTTCCCGGATCTCCTCTGGAACCCTTTTTAAAGATGGGAGTGACATTAGCTACCTTCCAGTCCTCAGGAATGGAGGCTGATTTTAAGGAGAGATTACATATTTTTGTCAGGAGATCCACAAGTTCACAATTGAGTTCTTTCAGAACTCTTGGATGTATGCCATCTGGGCCTGGTGATTTATCAGTTTTTAAGTTGTTTATCAGTTTTAGGACCTCCTCTCTCGTCACCTCGCGGTGAGATCGTGCCCGGAAAATCCGCCTATCTTCCATCGCAGTAGCGTGGCTACTGCTCCGTGTGGCCGCAGCCATAGATTCTTTTTTCTTTTCTTAATTCATGGTATTTCCAGGCCCACAGTTGTTGGCAACCCATGCTGCTCCACTGCAGAAGCAGAGAAAAAATATTCCAGGGAAAGTCCAGTAGTAAATGGGTTCCGACGGGCCACAGATGGACTTTCCCCATTTGATTGGGATGGTCTGATCAGGCCATCCCAACTCCGTGCCATTCCCCCCCCCCCACAGTATGCGCATCATTGCAAACTCCATAGGGACCCCTCAGTGTGGAGGTGCAATTCATTGATCCCTCGGTTAAGAGCATGGGGGGGGAAGGCACAACCCCCCCAGCTCACCCGCAGTTGCATCTGATCGCGCACTGACGGACTGCACCCGCAGCTTCAAAGGGAGGTGTGATCGTACAACTGCAGGTCAAATTCCTCTGGAGGAAATAGCCTTGCTCCCCCCCCCATTTTTTCTGGCGCGTGTGACCGCAACCTCAATTTTACTTTTCCTTTGTGCAATTGTTTATTTTCACACCATTTTATGTCAGCACCAAATATCTTCTTTAAAAAGATATCCATTTTGTGTGTGTGTGTGTGTATCTTTAAAAATCTACATGGGGGGTTAAATCCCCCCCAAAATGAAAAAAAGTTTTGTCTGAGGACATGCAGACCATACACTTCTCTTTCTCTCCCTAGCTAGCTTTGGCAAACACTGGTCGCCTCTCCAGGCCCGACCACATCAGCGTCCGGGAGCCTCTCCAGGCCCAGGCACATTTGTGGCTGCATCTGGGAGCCTCTCCAGGCCTGGCTGTGTCAGTACTGGAATCTGGGAGCCTCTCCAGACCCAGTATCAGCACCTGCATCCAGGAACCTCTCTGGGCCCAGAGCAGCGCCCACAGGCTGCCAACGCAGCTCAGCAACAGGACAGTGGCTCCAGCCCTACAGCAGCTTCCCCACACCACGGCTGCCATGACTAGTAAGCTAAGGTGGGGGGAGAATGAGAAATGGGGGGAGTGTTGACTAGAAAGGGAGAGTGGAAGAAATAGACAGGGAGCAAGCTGACAGAGAAAGGGGGAGATTAATGGAGAAGGAGTGGGGCAGCAAAATTCTCTTAAAATGTCCCATCAGTGTGTTCTTAAAGTGAAATGCTCTGTGAATGTTGGGGTTTCTCAGATGGAACATCAAAGGAATTTCTACTGGAAGCAAAAGAGTTTTGATAAGGTAAGGTTGGCACAATTTTTCAGCAAGGAGCGCTCACATCTCCAAATTTGATTCATGTGTCTCTCTCATGCCTTTTTTTTTTTTGGCTGTCCCCAGCACCCTGTGCAAATACAGACACAAGACAACTTCACTTGAGTTTATCAAGTCTGTTTACATATCTGATCTCTGTTCCAAGCGGTGAGGAAACAATCTCACAAGCACTTTTCCTGCCCACATAAGAGCTTGGAAGTTTCATGGCCATTCCAAGACTTCACCTGGCAAGACATGCCCCTCCCTTACTATTGGTGTCACCAACTTCTCTCTGGGTAAACTTCCATTGCCAAGGATGAAAAAAGAGGGAAACAAACTCAACCTGAAATATACCAGCACCATTCAAAGGGTCAAGCTAACATAAAGATAAATATGATCAAAAATATATATTTTTTATTTATGGTGAACACAATAGCAAATATTAAAAGATTAAAAACAAGAGGTCTGAAGATCAGACTTCATAGAATATCAACAAGAGCTTGAAACAAGCTTTAGTCATTTTACATACAGAGTTGATGACTTCACATACATAGTTGATGCATATATCAAATGACCAATATGACCAATATGACCATATGTAGTCAGGTCTCTAGGACCTTCTTCAGGGGTCAATAATAGTATGATAAAAACACATACATACATCCAGAAGCAAATATATATAAACTGAAGTCAGGTGTTGCTTTCTCATATATTGTGCAGTTGCTGTAAATTTATGGAATAGGCCATGGACTGCACATGGTGACTGCACATGCACAATAAAATCTTCAATGATACAATAATCTGGTATGAAATTTTCCAAGTCTCTGGATGTGTACTTACATCAACCAAGAATTACAATATATTTTTGATAATATCATCTGTAAGTTAGCTTGACCCTTCGAACAGTGCTAACCTTCCATTGCTATCCACCAGCTTAGCCCCATGGATAAATGGTACCCTGTATTAGAGAAAATGAACATAAACAAATTCGACTGGGAACAAATAAGAAAACCAAAATATGAAGGGCTACTGTTTGGTTGATGGTGCAATATATTGACAACAGGGGGTGATAAGTGGCCGCATCCACTGAACCAATTAAGAGTATTTCCACATCAATTGAGGCTGTCACATTTGCTTCAAGGCTGAACGCTCCTGCTCATCCACAAGTTCATTACTTGTACTGAGGAAACTCCCCAGATATCGTGAATGTGTCCCCCTTCCCGATTTTATTTTTTGCTGCTGTTTTGACTTATAGCTACTGACTGTATTTTAAATTTTATAAATAAACAAACAAACTGCCTTTGGCTAGTAAAAAAAAACAAACTCTTCCATTGCTACCAGCTAACCTTAGAGGAGCCACTTCTGCACTGTCATTTTTGCCACTCTTTTGTTCAAATTGCTTTGGGTCCCCCCCCCCTTTCCACATGTGTTTTGCTCCCTCTGGGATTACTAGAGAGAGCAAAACACATTGGGGGGGGGGGGGACCCTGAAACAATAAGGACACAGAGGAGCAAAAATGACAATGGGGAGGTGCCCAGTGTCTCCTGCTAAAGGGTTAGCACTCTTTGCCGCACTGCAGTTTAAACTGAACTGGCCTCGGATGGGAGGGTGGGGTAAAAATATGACAAATAAATAAATAAATAAAT
>NW_015173187.1:409685-410975 GCF_001447785.1 Gekko japonicus | reverse complement strand
AACCAAGGCACACATAAACCACCAAGGGGTCACAAAGACACTGTGACTACATCAGGAGTCAGTGCAAATACTTGGCTGGGCAGAAAAGCATCTACAAAGTATAAGAGCCCAATATCTCAAGGGAACGCTAAATCGCCAAGCCGATTGGCTCAGCCAGCAAGACATTGACCAAGCAGAATGGTCACTGAACAATCAGGTCTTTTGAGAGGTAAAAAAGAGATTTGGAAAACCAGTTCTCAACTTCTTCGCAACACAAAAGAACAGGAAGGTACACCAGTTTCTGTTACGCTTCTATGAGAAGGAAGCGGAGGGCATAAATGCACTGCAACTCCCATGGCCAAAAGGACTGTTCTATGCCTTTCCTTTGACACAAATTCTCAGCAGGGTGCTGCAGAAGACCAGGAGGGAAGGGGCAGAGATCATAGTGGTGGCCCTATACTGGTCGAGGAGGCCTTGGATCTCCGAACTGATGCAACTGTTGATCATGGACGCTTGGAGATTGCCAGAAAGGAAGAATCTCCTGACTCAACGGCTGATAGTACATCTGGATCCTATGTGGCTAAAATTGACGGCATGGAAACGGAAAGGAAATACTTGATGTTAACTGGTCTATTTAAGGATTCAACAAGCCAGATGACCGGCTACTAGGCACATTTACAATTATACTTGGAGGGCCTTTTTTAAATGGGTCCCTGACCAGGGAGTAGATTCCCTAAAATGCAATTACATTATCAGATGTATACACTCAGGGTGGAAAATGGGACTACAACCGAACACCCTGAGGAAACAGGTAGCTGCAATTGCAGTGGTCCTTAGTAATAGGAGCCTGAGACATATTGCTTCAGATAAATACATAAAGAGGTATCTTGAGGGCACAACACAGTTAGCACCTCCTGTGAGGCAAAGGGATCTGTCAAGGATGGGCAAGTGGGCGTCAACATGGCAAATGGGTTTCAATGTGGCCAAGTGCAGGGTGATGCACATTGGAGCCAAAAATCCTAAATATAAATACACGTTGATGGGGTCTGAACTGGCAGAGACTGATCAAGAGAGAGATCTTGGAGTTGTAGTAGATAACTCACTGAAAATGTCGAGACAGTGTGTGACTGCAATAAAAAAGGCCAATGCTATGCTGGGGATTATTAGGAAGGGTATTGAAAACAGATCAGCCAATATCATAATGCCCCTATATAAATCAATGGTGCGACCTCATTTGGAATACTGTGTGCAGTTCTAGTCACCACACCTTAAAAAGGATATTATAGCTTTGGAAAAAGTGCAGAAAAGGGC
>NW_015173187.1:381474-409453 GCF_001447785.1 Gekko japonicus | reverse complement strand
ACAGTGGGAGGGCTTCTAATGTCCTGGCCCCACTGGTGGACCTCCTGATGGCACCTGGTATTTCTGGCCACTGTGTGATACAGAGTGTTGGACTGGATGGGCCTTTGGCCTGATCCAACATTGGCGTCTATTATGTTCTTATGATTTCCATCTTTGAGCCTATCCAAGGTATTACATGTGCTTACAAAGGCCCCCTTTGAACCTCTACACCAGGTACACTTGAAGCATCTACCCTGGAAAATGCTGTTTCTCATAGTCATTACATCAGCTAGGAGAGTATCAGGGATAGATGCTTTATCTGTGAGGAGGAAGTTGTGTGTGTTCCAGAAGGATGCTGTGATTTTGAGAACTGACCCATCATTCATTCCAAAAGTAAATTCAAATTTTCATATGAATCAACAAATTGTTTTGCCATCCTTTTGCCCAAAGCCTGTACACAAAAAAAGAAAAGATTTTGCACAAATTAGATGTCAGGAGGGCCCTCTGCATCTACATAAAGAGGACGGCATCTATCAGAGAATCAGATCTGTTTGTTTCACATGGGTCTACCATAGCCTTCTGGATTAGGAGGTGTATTCATGAAGCATATGAAGTGTGTGTGTGTGGGGTCCTCAGGGTCCCAGTTGGGATCACAGCTTGCTCCACTAGGACAGCTGTGACTTCAACAGCCTTTTCTACTAGAGCTCCTATTTATGAAATTTGTAGGGCAGCTACTTGGTCCTCATTCACTACCTTCATCAGACATTATAGGATAGAGTAGACCAACAATATTCTGCGGAATCTGCCTTTGGAAGAAGGGTTCTGCAACAGGTCTTAGATGTATAAATCTCCAGTTTATGCACCCAGTATAGCTTAGTTATATAACCAGTTTGGATGCCTTCCCCCACTGAAGGAGAATGAAACATTGGACTTAGCTGAAGGTTTTTTCTCTTCAGTGGGGCGAAGAGATCCATTTCCCCCTCCCTGTGAATCTGATGCTGAGTACCGTATGGTGGAAATTATATTAGGATAATGTTTGAACAGTTTGACATTATTGTTCTATTCTTGTTTGATGTTCCAAATATATACCTTATTTTCTCGGTTGAGTGTTCTGGCCTTATTGGGCTAGGCTATTTTATGTCTAGAAGGGAATCCTCAATGGGTCTATGGAAGGCATACAAAAATTTTCATAGCCCTGCCTGGAGCGAGTGAAGGCATGACCTAACCAGTTTGAATGCCTTTCCTCCACTGAAGAGAAGAAACCTTCAGGTAAGTCCAATGTTTTGTTCATCCATGCTGTATTTCTTCTTTAACCATTTCTAATGTGAGAGAAGTCTCATTTATTCCTCTGATTCATATGCTTTTCCCATACAAACTATAGAATAACACTGGTTCCCCAGTTACAGAATGGCAGAAGATGGTGCCTGTGGAATCTATTGCCCTACCCACGTGGATTCTGGTAAACTAAAATAGCCAGAACAGCCCTCTATCTTTATTCAGCTTAAAAACCTGCTGCCACTGAAATTTAGTGGAGTGTATCATCACACACCACTAAATTTCAGTGGCAGCAGGTTTTTAAGCTAAATAAAGATAGAGGGCTGTTCTGGCTATTTTAGTTTACCAGAATCCACGTGGGTAGGGCAATAGATTCCACAGGCACCATCTTCTGCCATTCCACCATTTAGTGGAGTGTATCATCACACAATGGAGCTGCGGTGGCTCAAGTGGTTAAGACGCTGAACTGCAGGCTGTGGAAGGTCGGTAGTTCAGCAGTTCGATCCTGGGTGCCGCATGATGGAGTGAGCTCCCGTCTCTAGTTCCAGCTCCTGCCAACCTAGCAGTTCGAAAGCAAGAAATTGCAAGTAGATAAATAGGTACCACTTCGGTGGGCAGGTAACAGCGTTCCGTGCACCTTGGTGTTTAGTCATGCCGGCCACGTGACCACAGAAATGTCTTCGGACAGCGCTGGCTTCTTCAGCTTTGAAACGGAGATGAGCACCGCAACCCTAGCGTCAGATTCGACTGGCTTTCGAGCAAGGGAACCTTTACATTTACCTTTACCTATCATCACACAAAGAAACATACGCTGTGGTGGCATTATAACCTCTCCCCTCCATATATATTTTTTAAAAAGCTTGGAGGGGCTTTTCCTATTGAAAAAGGGAGGACTCATAGAAGAAGTATCCAAAGTCTGACCTTTCTGATTAGTCATTTTTATAAGGAAACTGGGGGTTTTGACAATAACTTCACTCTATTGAATTTCCCCCTTTTTGTATACTGTAATTTTACAACTTTTTTCAAATCAAAGCTTTAATGGCATACAGAATATACTGAGACAAATTGTACCTTTGTTAGAATAAGAGGGAAAAGAATGGAAAACTTACACAGTTAAAATTTAAATATAACATGAAATCTTCACTGTATGTTATCTTGATGAATCTTTATGGCACACTGAAGAAATGAAGCAACCTTCTCAGTTATGCCAGGAGAAGCATCATTCAGATTATATCGGACCTTGAAGTGATCAGGCAGTCCTGTCTTATTTTCAAGAATGGGGTCAAGATAATGAAAACAAATGTTTACATTAAAAGGACAATAAAAAGAATGCATTTTAACTTGCATAGGCAAAGTCTAGCAGAAAAAGCTACCTTTTGGAATCTACAATATAGAACTGCAGATGGCATAACATTAAATCTGGCCAAGGAAAAGGCTTTATGCTGTTGGGGATTTTGCAGAGAATAAAAGTAAAGGGCCATGTGACCTATACTGAGTGAAATCCCTAAACTCAAGGGAGAACAAGTTTTGTTAGCAGCACTGTAAAGATTTTGTCATCCAATATCAAAAACTCTACATTTGACCATTTGAAATGCCTCCATTTGTGAGAGCATAAGTAGTGATACTTAAAATATCTAACCTACTCTATTCTGTTTCCATTGAATTCCCATCTAAATGTTTTCCAGGTTCTTGAAAATCAAGGATTTTTTATTTTTTGTAATTTAATCAGAGCTTTTTAGATGCAAAGTACTCAGAGCATCGATTTAGAAGATGCTTCAGACCCACTCACAAGCAGGACATTAATAGTGTGTTATCTGCATAAAGTAACAGGTACATAAAGTAACAGGTACATAAAGTAACAGGGAGCTGCGGTGGCTCAAGTGGTTAAGACGCTGAACTGCAGGCTGTGGAAGGTCAGTAGTTCAGCAGTTCGAGACCCGGGTGCCGCATGATGGAGTGAGCTCCCATCTCTAGTTCCAGCTCCTGCCAACCTAGCAGTTCGAAAGCAAGAAATTGCAAGTAGATAAATAGGGACCACTTCGGTGGGAAGGTAACAGCATTCCGTGCGCCTTGGTGTTTAGTCATGCCGGCCACATGACCACGGAAACTTCTTCGGACAGCGCTGGCTCCTCGGCTTTGAAACGGAGATGAGCACCGCAACCCTAGAGTCGGGTTTGACTGGCTTTCGAGCAAGGGAACCTTTACCTTTACCTTTTACATATGTAGAACTGTTTAGGGCCATGGCCATCAGCTCCAGACAGAGTTGGTGCAAAATCATTATGAAAAAGATTAAATAAAAAGGGAGCTAAAATCCAGCCCTGTTTAACTCCTTTATTAGTTGGAATTTTGGGGGTTAACTTTCCAGCTAGGGAGCAGTTAACCTGACAGGTTGTAAAAGTATGCAATTTCCTGATGAGCAAAAGCAATCTCTTATCGATATTCATTTTATTTAATTTATCCCAGAGTAAATTTCTATCGAGTCAAATGCTCCTTTAAGGTCTAGGAAAGCAGTATATAACTTAAGATTTGCTTTCCTAGTGTATTTATTCACCAGATGGGATAAGATAGTACAGTGATCCAATGTGACTTTCCCCTGGTAAAAACCCACTTGCTCAGGTCCCATAATTTGCTGTTGTTGTGTCATCCAGATAGTAAGTTTGGATAATAAATACTTGGCATACAGCTTCCCAATTATAGAAAGGAGACTTATAGGTCTAAAGTTTTAGGTAAGTACTATTACTGCATTTGTCCAAGCCTCTAGCATTAGATCAGTCTTGTCAACAATCTAAAAAGGGCAGCAAGTAGGGGTGGTCACCAATCCATAAAACTTCAGGAGATATCACATCCGGTCCAAGAGCTTTCCCCACCTTTAATTATGCAATTATTTCCTTTAATTAATTAATTGGGGTTTTCCAGTTCCGGTCGGGTGGCGGCAACTGCAATTGGGTGAAGCTGCAATGTTAAGGTTTTAATTAAGGCTTTTTAAAACGACATTCAACTTGTACTTTTATTTTTCACCTTGTTTGGAGAACTTCTTAGTATACTTTTCAGCCATGTAGCCAGGCAGTCTCCCAGTTCTTATCACAGCAGTTAATCTGTTTTAGCTAACTCCGGGAGACCAAAGAAATTCAGAGAGTCTCCTGAAGTAGCCAAACATTTAGAGCTAACTAATTATCTAAGTCTGGACTCTGTATTTTCAAGGAAAGAGAAAGGGGGAGTTATCTTGGGAGTTTAAAACCATAGAATGAACTGAATGAAGTTACTTTTTACAAGGATTTTCTAGACACTGGGATGGTCACGGTCATTATTTGTTTATGCCAAGGAGTCATTTTGTAGAAAAAGAGGTGCAGGAGCTCATTTGCTTAACTCATTTGCATAACTCATTTGCATATGCCACACACCCCGACAAAGGGCAGGCATGCAAGCTGTGGGGCATTTGGAGAAGATAAGGCAGGGAACCCAGGCATGTTTAAAATGCCTTTCTTCCCCTTAGAAAGGCATTTAAATCCCCCCCATTTCCCCGAGTTTCTCCACAAAAGGGAAAAAAGGGGGCATGTCTGCCTGCCTTCTCTTCCTCAGCCAACCCGACGCTGCGGGCTGGCTGGGGAAGCAAAGGACAGGCATGCAAGCATGCCTGGGTTCCCTACTCCTTGGCTTGTTACTCCCAAAATGCTGTTCCAACTCGTTCTCTCTCAAGATTACCCGTTTATGCCATCCGGTGGTTAGAGGCAATGAGGCCACATAAGCATGTGAGAGACTTAGGGGAGACTCTATCTCCCGTTTCTAAACAATGAAAGATTGACCATTATTTTTTGACATCTAACCAATTTCCCTCATCAGACTGCCCCAATCCCAGTATTTAATTACTTTTCTCCATTGGCCCACTCTTCTGATGTAGTGATCATTTTCCTTTAATCCTGACTGTTAAAGTTGGTTTCCTTCTAGATCAGATCCCTTCTGGTTCTGGATGAAGATTCAGTTGTTTTACCAAGAATCTATGGGGTTTCTGCATTAAAACCCAAAATTCAACAATTACTTAAAACTAGATTCTTTTCAGAGTATAATTCTTTGTGCTGATGAGCCACTAGAAATTCTCAAAAACTATGGATTACTAATATCTCACATGATTGACTCACTAAACCAAAAATCAGAACTCTGGAATAAATCAGGGAAAAATCATCCTAGTTTTTTTTTTTTTGAACACAATTTTATTTTTCATGAAAATATTGACATGTCATCAGTTCCATTAATATTTCAATTTTTACCCCCAATATCCCCATTTTACTCTCCCCCTCCCCGTGGCTTCCCGCAATGCTTCCCCCCTCGTCACTCCAGTATACCTTAAGATAACATCATATTCTAGTTTCAATATTGTTCTAAATATAATAGATTATGCTTTACATCCCAGTTCTTTTCTAGGTAGATTTTAAAATCTCTCCATTCCTCATAGAATTCCTGATCTTCCTTATTATTCAATTTTCTTGTAATTTTGTCCATCTCAGCCATAAACAAAGTTTTTTGTATCCATTCTTCTAACTCTGGAATTCTTTCTTGTTTCCAACATTGTGCATAGAGTATTCTCGCCGTTGTAATCAGGTACCAAAATAAGGTTCTTTTTGTAGTATTCAGTTCTTCCATTTTAAGTCCTAAGAGCAGAATTTCTGGCGCTTTTTTAAAGGAACATTTCAAAAAATTTTGCATTTCGCTGTGGACTCTGGTCCAAAAGTCCACAGCTTTTTTGCATGTCCACCACATATGATAAAATGAACCTTCATGTTTTTTACATTTCCAACATTTGTTAGAAAAGTCTTGGTTCATGTTGGCTATTTTCTTAGGTGTCATATACCACCTGTACATCATTTTATAACAATTCTCTTTCACATTGGTACATGACGAGATCTTAATCGAGTTTTTCCACAGATATTCCCAAGAATCCATAGAGATCTCAGTATTAACATTTACTGCCCATTTAAGCATTTGCTCTTTCACCGTCTCATCTTCCGTATACCATTTTAACAAAATTTTATATACAGTAGAAATCGCTTTTTTCCCTCCTCCCTCCCAGACAGTTTCAATTTCATTTTTCTCCTCTCTAAATCCATATTTTTTCTTATCTGCTTTGAACAAATCAACTATCTGTAAATAGCTCAACCATACATATTTATACTGTATCTCATCCTGCTCTTTCATTTGCCATTCTGTACCAACTTTTTAAATTAAGTCTCTGTACGGCAACCATTCTTTGCCGCTTTGCCTCGTGTATGACGATAAAACTTCTGCTGGTACTATCCACAATGGTCTTGCTTCAAAGAAAAATCTTTTATATCTCATCCACGTTACAAATAAGGCATTTCTCACACAATGATGTCTGAAAAAATTATCAGCCTTATTTTTTTCTTACCAAAGGTATGCATGCCAACCAAATCTGCAATTATGTCCTTCCAATGTCAGCAGTTTTTTGTCTCTCAAATTAACCCATTTTTCTAACCATACTATACAGACTGCATCATAATACATACGCAAATTTGGTAGCTGCAATCCCCCTCTCTCTTTAGCATCACACATAATTTTCATCTTAATTCTAGGCTTCCTGCCCCCCCACACAAACTTTGAGATTTCTCCTTGTCACCTATTCAATATGTCACTCTTGGTCAAAATGGGAATAGTTTGAAACAAAAACATTAATCGTGGTAGTACATTCATTTTCACTACTGAAATTCTCCCTAACAACGATAAGTTCATGGTATCCCATTTTTTAAAATCTTGAGTTAGGTTGTTCCATAGCTTTTCATAATTATTTTTATAAAGATCGATGTTTTTCATTGTTAATTCAATTCCCAAATACTTTGTTTTCTTCACCACTTCACACTGTACCAGTTCTTGTAGATCCTTTTGTCTTTTTGTTGTCATATTCTTACATAAAAGTTTAGTTTTATTCTTATTTATATAAAACCCTGCCAGCACTCCAAAGTCTTCAATCTAAAATCATCCTAGTTTTTGGTTTGACAAGTAATATATACTGTAATTTATATATAAAAAAGGATCTATAGGGAGTAATCCTAAATAGGTCTACTGAGAAAGAAGTCCCATGTTGTTCAATGGGGCTTATTCCCACAATAATGTCCTTAGGCTTGCAGCTTCAGTCAACCAAAAACATTACCTATGTCAGATGAAGAAGGTGGCCAGTTAGTATCAAAAGGGTATGTGGCATAGCTTTAGACAAGAACCACAAATGTCCTGGTTTGACATAAAACAATATTGACTCAGTGTTATTACATCCCATAAAATTAAAATGATACTTTGGAATGTGAAGGGGAGGGGCTGTGGCTCACTGGCAGAGCATCTGCTTGGCATGCTGAAGGTCCCAGGTTCAATCCCTGGCAACTCCAGTTAAAAGGATAAGGTAGGAGGTGATGGGAAAGACCTCTGCCTGAGATCCTGGAGAGCTGCTGCTAGTCTAAGTAGACAATACTGACTTTTATGGATCAAGGGTCTGATTCAGTATAAGGCAGCTTCATGTGTTCGTGTAACTTGGTTTTTAAAGGTCCCCCCCATTTACAAAATCCTCCTTTTCTGTAATACCTAGGAATTCTCCTGAGTAGGTGAAGTCCTCTACAACAGCGGCTGTCCTTTGAACACTTAAAACACTCATGGCCGTTTAACTTAGAAAAAAAGCAAGTAAGGGGAGACATGATAGAGTCTATAAAACTGCATAGTGTGGAGAGAGCGGATAGGGATAAGCTATTCTCCTCTCCCATAATACTACAATCCCAGGCTATCTACTGAAGCTGAAGAGTGGGAGATTCAGGACAGCAGAAGGAAGTAGTTTTTCACACAGTGCATAGTTAAACTGGGAACTCGCTGCCACAGGATGTAGTGATGGCCACCAACTTGGAAGGCTTTAAAGGGGGAGTGGACAAATTAATGGAGGACAGGGCTATCAATGGCTACCAGTCATGATGAATATCTACTCTCTTCAGGACCAGAGGCAGCATGCCTCTGTATCAGTTGCTGGGGAGCACAGGAAGGAGGATGCAGTCTTCTGCCTGTGGGCTTCCTAGAGGCAGCTGTTTGGCCATTGTGTGAACAAAATGGTGCCTGATCTGATTCAGATGGCTCTTCTTATATAATCTGTGAGTAGCCAGGTTCTGCAGCTTTTGCCACTCACATGGGAGACAGCTTCCTATAAGATATAGTGATTATATGAAAGGCATTGAGAACATTCCTTTAATTGGTACAGCTTCTACATATAAGAATGCTAATGGTCCTGAGGAACCATCTTTTACACAAAAGTGTACAAAATGGAATTTGGTTTTGTTCCTAAATTTAAAGAAAAATATATATGTGGATGGAAAACAGTGTCTTCACAGAGGTATCTGAAAAATTCACTTTTAATAGTTTGAATTGTGTGAACTATTGACCAAGACTGCCATTACTGTACTGGAAGCAAAGGTTCTTGAAAGAGCAGTTCTCTCAGAGCTCTCTCTCAGCCCCACCTACCTTACAGCATGTCTCTTGTGGGGAGGAGAAGGGAAAGGAATTATTAAGCCGCTCCGAGACTCCAAGTGAAGGACAGGGTATAAATCCAATCTCTTCTTCTTCTCATAATTATATCTCCCCATCATTTGTTAAATCTTTCAAAATTATAAAAAAGTGTTATATCTAAAGAAAAACAAATCCCTGCCACTAATTGACTTAGCTTTTACGGACACACTCTTTTTTTTCCTTCTCCAAACAATTTATTAGGATATAATAAAAATCACACATATATCACAAATTATATTGTTATACATCCTTTTTCTCCTTTCTCCCCCCCCCTTATCGGCTTCCCACAGTGCTCCAACCTCCAGCTCTGTCCTTAGAGTTACTTCTAACCTCTCTGTTTCTTTATACATCTACCGGTAACTTATCTTTCAGCTGTTGTACTTATATATTTATCTACTAATTTTCAATAATTATCAAAGCAAAATAAATTGTTCCTTAAGTCCCAATATTTCTCTAGATATTCTTTAAAGTCCTTCCAATCTTCAAAAAATTCTTCAGCCTCCAAATTTTTAAGTTTTCTTTTCATTTTGTCCATTTCAACCATAAAAAGCAATTTCTTTATCCATTCCTCAATTTCAGGTACCTTGTCTTGTTTCCAACATTGAGCATAAGTCATTCTGGCAGTTGTAATCATATACCACATCAATGTTCGTTTTGCCATATTGACTTCTTCCATTTTAAGTCCCAAGAGCAATATTTCCGGCTCTTTCTTAAATTTACATTTTACATTTTTTTTTATTTCTGCATGTATTTCAGCCCCAAACAATCTTGCTTTCTCACATGTCCACCACATATGATAAAACGAGCCCTCTGCATTTTTACACTTCCAACATTTGTTTGACATATTACTATTCATATTTGCAATCTTTTTTGGTGTCATATACCATCTATACATCATCTTATAACAATTTTCTTTTAAATTATTACATGTTGATATTTTCATTGCATTTTTCCATAAAAATTCCCAAGATGACATAGATATTTCTTTATTCATGTTAATCGCCCGTTTTATCATCTGTTCTTTAACTGTCTCATCCTCTGTATACCATTTTAACAATATCTTATACATTTTAGAGACCAACTTTTTACCTCCTTCAAACCATATATTTTCAAGATCATTATATTTTTTCCTAAAACCAAAAGTTTTTTTGTTATTCTTAAACAAGTCATATATCTGCCTATACTGTAACCAGCCATATTTAAAAGCTAAGTCTTCTTCCATTTTCATTTCAAACGATTTTCCCACTGGTTTCAATATGTCTCTATATTGTACCCAATCTTCACCCCTATGTATTGAAAAAGGTTTTAACACTTCTGCCGGTACAATCCAAAGTGGTCTCTCATCCGAGAAAAACCTCTTATACTTAATCCAAATATCATATAGTACTCTTCTAATATAATGATGCTTAAAAAAACCCATCAGTTTTCACCTTCTCATACCATAAATAAGCATGCCAACCAAATTTGCAGTCATGACCGTCTAACGCTAACAATTTTTTATTGTCCAACGTAACCAATTGTTGTAACCAGGTTAGACAAACCGCATCGTGGTACAGACTAAAATTCGGTAACTGAAATCCACCTCTTTCTTTTGCATCACATAATATTTTAATTTTAATCCTCGGTTTTTCCCCAGTCCATACAAACTTTGAAATTTCTCTTTGCCACAAGTTAAATACCTTCACATCTCTCACTATTGGGATTGTCTGAAATGTACAGGTCTATGTTCTTCATTGTCAACTTTTACGGACACACTCTTGACAAATGTTGAATAATTCCCATTGACCACAGTAGCAGACAACTAGAATTTTAGGACTGTTGTTGCTATATATTTCCTGGGCTAAAGTTGGCTCTTTTCCCCTTATTGCTTTCCCAGTGTGTGATGGGCAACTGAAAGTTCTTCTGACAGAATGCCACTTCTAAAAAACTCCTAATTGCGCAGCAAGAATATTTGTTACTAGCCCAATAGCTCAGATAACTATAAATGGATATAGATCAGATAATTTAAAACTTAAAAGAAGAACAAGGCAGGGATGCCTGTTATCCCCAATCCTATTTGCTATTTTTCTTGAACCCCTAGCCTTTGCTATTCGTAAATCAAATAAAATTACAGGTATTATCGTTAAGGACCAAGAACATAAACTCAGTTTGTTTGCTGATGATGCGGTTTTTTATATTTCTAATCCAATTTTTTCTTTAACTTCTCTGATGCAACACATAAAGAAGTCTCTGGATTTACTGTTAACTTTGGAAAATCTGAGTTATATCCAATTTATTTAACATCTCAAACTAAAGCCTTGTTATCAAACGAGATATCTTTTTGTTGGGTTAAAAAAACATGGAGACATCTAGGGATATTAATTCCAATAAATACAGTAAATCTTTTTGTTGTTAATGATACCCCCTTAGCATCGGAAGTTAAAGACTCTTTAGCTAAATGGCAGAAGTTAAATCTTACCTTATTAGAAAAAATATATCAATTAAAATCTTTTTATTTCCTAAATTTTTGTTCTTATTTCAAAACTTGCCTATTAAAATACAACCCAGTCTATTTAAGCAATGGAAACAAATTTTTGTTAATTTCATATGGGAATGAAAGAAACCTAGAATTAGTTATGAAATCCTGACTAAACCCATTAAATTAGGAGGTCTAGGGCTACCACATTTGGAAAACTATTATATAGGGGCCAGTGTTCCCTCTAAGCTGAGTTAGTATGAGCTAGCTCATCATTTTTTAGCCTCCGGCTCACACATTTCTGTCTTAGCACAGGTAGGATGGCTCCAGAGCAAACTAATTCATGCAGTAACCAAATCACTCGCTCACAATTTTAATGCCAGTAGCTCACCAAGGAGAATTTTTGCTCACAAGACTCCACAGCTTAGAGGGAGTATTGATAATGGCCCAATTAAAATCTGTCCTAGACTATGCTCACTCTTCTCCACATAAAGTCTGTATATTGATAGAATGAACTTATATCCAAAATAGTAAACTATTTGAAATAATATGGCATAGTATAGCTGAAATAAATCAACAAAAAATAAAAAATTCTTACCTTAAACTAACTTTAGAGTTATGGAATAAACATTGTTCAACTTTGGCACCAGGGATTTCCCCAATGACTGTTTTTTTGAATCAGTCATGGTTCCCCCCGGCTATTGATATCTTAGCATATTACAATTGGAGGGAAACAGATATGATCAGACTGGGAGATCTATGCAAAAACAAACAATTACTACCAAAACCTCAGCTTGAATCACAAGGGAAATTTAAAATTTCTTGGTTGCAATATATGCAAATTAGACACATGATGTACACAGCAAATAAATTGATAACTCTAGCTAGACCATTAAACCAATTTGAAGGGGGTGGGGCTACGCGCACTGGAAAATGGCCGCCTAAAACTGCCGCTCTGTGAACTCCCTCCCCCTTAAAGTTAGAGAAATGTGACCAAGATATCGATTCTAAAAACAAATATATGGAGAAGAAAAATAGATTGATTCCTCACCCAGACGCTAAAAAAATAAAAAAGGTACAGCCCCAAAATAACGTTTAAACAGAACTCTCCTGCTTCAAGGCCGTGTCGCCTAATCGCAGGTAAAATGGCGCCAACTGCAACGGGCGCAGAGAAAGCGGCAGCCCTGGTAACGGTGGAGGTCTTAGAGGCGGCACTTGATAAAATGAGGAAAATGATCTTTGAGGACTTTTCTAGCATGATTAAGCCACTAAACAAGCAAATAGACTCAATGCAAAAGGATTTAACTGACACCAGGGCTGTCGCGGAATGCGCTATGAGTAATAGCCTGATTAATCAAAATGATATAAAAGACATACATCATGGAGAAGACGTATTGGCTGAGAGGGCACTAAAACTAGACCTTTCCACACGCCAGAACAACCTGAAAATGAGAGGCCTGAGTGAGAAGGTGGAAGGTCCAGAAGACCTAACGTTCTTCATTTCAAAATGGCTGACTAAAGAAATAGTTGTGGAGGGAGACATCTTGTCAGTCATAACAAAAGCCTATAGATTGGGATCTATTAACACACGCAAACACAAGCCTTCCAGAAACATACTAATGACTATTCTAGATCTCAGATTCAAGCAATTAATACTTCAAAAAGCAAGTCAGAAGGGGCATCTTGTGTTCAACGGAGCGAAAGTTGAAATTTATCCGGATCTTCCCCCTGAGGCAATTGAAAAACGTTGTGAACTGAAACCTATTACAACAAAGCTGATAGAAGCGAACAGAAGATACAAGTGGATCTCACTGTTTATTTTACAGCTTACCCATAATGGAAAAAAATTATCGAGTAACGACGCTGGAGGAAGGAACATCGTTGCTGCGTATACTGAACCTCGAAGTCCCTATGGACATTTCTATTAAATCTCAAAAGAGGAGACATGAATCCCAATCTCCACCACCGCAAGATATCAAAGTTCCAGCACGTACTCCTTCTTGATTCTACAGAATGTCCAATAGACTCCTCATGATTCATAGTTGTGAGGGATGTAGTTAGTATTTAGTGTTCACTGCATTGGTATCGGGAAAGGAGGTTTTAAAAGTTTTTGTTGTGTGTTTAGTAACATAGTTGAAAATGCTTGGTTTGAAAGAATACAAATACAAAAATTGGGAAAGTAGGGGGGATTTATTCAATATGTAATTTACAGTGTTACAAATATAAAACAATTATTAAAATTATTAAGTGATATTAACACTGCAGATAATTATTGAGAAGAGCTATATTTTAATGTTGTGCTAGTTAGTAAGATATACAGGTTGTATTTTATTAATTCATGTTTTTAGCTTTGTATAAGGGGGGGAGTTCAAATAGGGCGGGTAGTTTTTAGCCTCACTCTAAAAGTTGTGTTCCCTTAAGTTAATTACTGGGTTATATAAACCCAGACTCTTGCAGTTTGGTTGCAAGAGTAGAGAGGACTGCTCAAGATTCTTTCTATTCTTTACTGTAACATATTATTTAAGGAATAAGTGTCGTAATAAATTTATTATTTTCTCTTAATCATATAGTAATTATTATCTAATTCTGTTCATTCATCAATTATAGAATTCCAATAAGTGAATAATTTGTGAGTTAATCAGCAAGTTTTTTGATATTTTTAGTTCATTCACCAATTAATTATACTACTGATTGGGTCATTTAATTTAGGGAGATAGAGGATTGTTATAAACTACAAAGGAAATTACTACAAACCAAGAGGGACGGGTGGGAGGGGGGATAAGGGAACGTACTTTTAAGAGTTTGACTTAATATTAAATATCACATTCTAGAATCTTGGTTCAAATTACTGAATTTAATTTTCTTTGTTCTTTTTATTTGATTTTCAGTGTTCACTGAGAGGATACAATCTGTTATTGGTGCTAAGACAATTTTATAAAAAATCTAGTAAATACGTAAGTCTATATTTATTTATTTATTTGTTCGGCTTGTTTTACCGTCCTAACCCCCGTGGGGGTCTCTGGGCGGTTTACATTGAGGGTGCTAGTCACAGTTTATATCCCTAACTTTTTGGCCACATTAGTAGGAGGGGGGTGGGACGTCCTACCGGCACCCTGGTGGAGGCAGGTATTCTTCGGCTTGGCTTCATTCCCGGCTATGCAGAGGCTGTTGTTCTGCTGGCGCTTTGATCCGGTATGGAATCGACGTCCTCTCCCGGCCCCGGCTTGCATCCTTCCGGCTCTGCCTGCGCTTAGGGATGATGTCATCATGCGCCTTTTTCTTGCTGCACGACAGCCGCTCGATGTTTTTTCGCCTCTGGCCACCAGGGATTTCTCCTTTGATCTGCCGCTGCTCACTGCCACTTGCTCTCGTCTCTGTCAAGCCACGTCGCCTCTGCTGCTGGTGCTCCGCCACCTCACCATTCCGCCGCTGCTGCCGCCATCCACACACCTCGCTGGAGGAGGGTGCCCCCCACCCTTCTAAGGGTGGGTACCCATTTATCTACTTGCATTAATTACGTCTGCTTTCGAACCACTGGGTGGGCGGGAGCTAGGACTGGGGTCGAGAGCTCACCTCGACCGCAGTGGGTCTCAAACAGCCATAGTGGCTGCTCGAGTGTAGTTGTTAAAGCAGGCGTTTTACTGCCTGCGCCACCGCTCCCACTGGTACTTGCACATTACTCCAACGTCCTCATAAGGGAATTTATATAATAGAAATTCAGCAGAGTTTGCTTGTTTCCATAAATAAGATCTAGATACGGACACAGAAAACTATTTGGCTCAATATGGCTTTTAATGAATTAAAAATTGTGTCTTCAAATGTAAGAGGTTTGAATAACCCTATTAAGAGAAAACGTATTATGTCACAGCTAACAAAACATCATGCTGATATAGTACTACTCCAGGAAACGCATATCAAAAAATCCAATGAATTTGTTTTTAAAAATCCAAAATTTCCACATCAATTTATGGCTCCAGGAAACTCGAAGTCCAGAGGAGTTGCAATACTGATAGCAAAAAATACCAACTTCTCTTTTCTTTCCTCAAAAAGAGATATCCAAGGTAGATTTTTATTTGTGAAGGGTCTCATAGACAACAAAAATATCACAATAGCCACAATGTATGCTCCGAATGAAGGGCAATTAGGATTCATAAAAGAAACACTGGCCAAACTGAAAGACTTCACGGATGGTGATGTCATTCTGGGAGGTGACTTTAACTTTTTAGTGGATAAATAGTTAGACAAATCTTATTTTAAAACTAACCTAAAAAAGAAAACTCAGAGATACACTGGACTAGGGGAAATATTTCAAGCTAATGACCTACTAGATACCTGGTGTATAAAAAAACCCACAATGAAAGATTACACTTATTTTTCGGCCCATCATGAAGTACATACCAGGATCGATTACATACTAGTTTTGTCTTCTTTACAGGAAAAAATCATCTCCAATTGAGCCCTCACTCTGGTCAGACCACGCATGGCTCACGTGCACTTTTCTCCCAAATGATCAAATGAAAAAAACTAGACAATGGTCTTTAAATACGTCTTTATTGGCAGATCCAATACTTTGTCAAGAAATAGAGAAAGATCGCCCGCCCGCGGTGGAGGAGGGAATCCGTGCGAGCGGAGACCCGAACGAGCCCCTCAGGAAGAGAGGAGCTCGGATCCGGGGCGCTTTAGGGCGCACTAGGGGGGAGTCGCTCTTTCGGCCGAAAGGTCGGAGACTGAGGCTCCCGCCATGCCCTGCCCCAATGGACCTTGCTGCGTGAGCGACCCCGAACGGGGTTTAGCGGAGCCACCAGACGTCACCGAGTTATAAAGCGACCATCCGCAAAAATGGAAAAAGAAAAGATCGGCTTAACTGTGAGTTGTCAAAATGCAGAGAAAAAGAACTAAAAACGTTTCCCCCCCTCCCAGCGAAAAAGGCGAAGAGGTTAACCCTCCATTTGTATAAGCGAAAAAGAAAAGGAGGGGGGGAATGGATTGAGCGGACAGTGATGTTTTCCTTTGATGTATTTGAAATAAAGCAAGAAAAGTTTTTGTCTCTGGAGCGCACTTTAAGAACTTTCTAAAAGTAAATAAAAAAGAAAAGATGTCGGAGCTGGGCAAAAGCGAGCGGAGAAGAAGGGAGGGACTTCCGTCTGGGCGTTTGCTTGTGTGTGAGAGCCGGCTGTTTAATGTTTGGACTGTTTATGGCTGTGAATATGACAGGAGTTTTGTAAAACGGAAAAGTTTGAACTGTGACAGCGAGAAGTGCCGGGCAAGCGCTTATATAAGTCAACAGTTGCGAGGAGGACCCAGTAGAGAGTTTGGGAGCGGATATAAAAGCGAAAATGAAATTAATACCATTCTCAAAGCTGGGGACCTCCAGTAATGGCATGAAAGGAAGAGGAGTTATAGTGCATGAACTGAGAGTGTTAACAGCAACCCGAAGGAGGATCTAACAAGCCGGAAGGAGAAGACAACAGAGGAAGCTCCTCCACGTCAGCGATAGTAAAAGCACCCAGCACGCAAAGAAGCGGTTCTGAATGTGCCCAGAAGAGATTTTTTTTATTAACAGAAATTCAAGGGAACATTACTAACATACTAACAGAGAATTACATGTGACAGGACTAGGAAAAGAAGTTTGACAACACACAGAAGAAGCCCAAGAAGATTAATTGGACATTACTAACAGTTTAATTTACCAGTTTATATATCACTCAGCTTTCTCTTTCTCCCACTGTCTACCCTTCCCATTTTTTCTTTTAAGCGAAATACCTCCCCTTTTTAGGGGAGCCAATAAAATCTTTATTTAAAAAAAAAAGAAATAGAGAAAGATATACAACAATATATCAAAGAGAATACACAAGAAGAGACTTCACCAGCTATTTGTTGGGATGCTCTTAAACCGGTACTTAGAGGGAAATTGATCTCCAAAACATGCAAAGGCAACAGAAGGAATTAGAGTTAACAGAGCAGATTAAAAAGCTGGAACACAAACATAAACAAACTGCCAATAAAAATGTTTATAAAAACTTATTAGCAACAAGAAGAGAATTAATGCTATTAGAAACAGCTAAAATAAGGAAACAATTAATTTTTACTAAACAAAAGTACTGGTTTTGATCACCAAGAACATTAAAGCTTTTAGCTCATAAGGTCAAAACACAGAGAGTTACCAACAGAATATTGAATATTAAAAATACAAAGGGTGAAGTAGTCAACCAAACAGAATCTATTGCTAACGTATTTGAAAATTTTTACAAAAAATTATATTCTTCTACAAAACCATCCCAATCACTGATTGATTCATTTTTAAACGACCAAGGGGTTCTCCCTATACTAAAAGATAGCCATAGATTACTACTTGAAGAGCCATTCACAGAACTGGAAATTTTGGAGACAATTAAAACATTGAAATCCATGAAAGTTCCTGGTCCGGATGGATATCCATCAGACTTTTACAAAAAGTTCGAAAAAATATTAGTAGGACCTCACACAGCGGCATGTAATGCTGTGTTACTATCAGGCCGCCTCCCTCCTTCATGGCATGAAGCCCAAACGGTAGTAATTCATAAAAAAGGAAAAGACTCATTAATCCCAGCTTCTTACCGCCCTATTTCCCTTCTTAACCAAGATTTCAAAATACTCACTGCAACTCTAGCTAAACCGATTAATAAATTTATTTCAGAATATATAAAGGCTGATCAGGTTGGTTTCATCCCGGGGAGAGACTTAGCAGACAGCACAATTAAAACTATAGCACTTATTAATCGGTTCGAAAGCTTCGGCGAGTAGATAAAATGGGTACCACTCCTTAGAGAGGGTGGGCACACTAACCCCCCCCGGCGGGGGAGGTGTTAGCCGGCGAACGGAATGTCCAGCTCGTAAGATCGGAAGCCTAGAAAGATCTCTTTAACATCAAGAAGCTTGTAATGGGCCGTTCCGTCCAGGCGGTGGCAGTGCGGCGTTGTGACTCGAAGCAGCCCTGGAGTCCTGGAGAAAGCTGACGTCATCAAGCCAAGCTGAGGAAATATGCCGTCTGGAACATGTCTAGTCTACAGCTGAAACAAAATCCCTGTCGGCTGCGAACGTGTGCAGTTTAAAAGATTTATATGTGTTGTCCTCCCTTACCCCTATGAATCATTGTTAGTCCCTTATGAAATATGTAACTGTAAATCGCTCAGAGCCAGCAGCTCTGCAGGATTGAGCGATTAATAAATTGAAAGATTATTATTATTATTATTATTATTGTCAATCAACTGGTAAGACTGCAGTTTTTTATCACTTGATGTCGAGAAAGTGTTCGACTCGGTTGAATTCTCTTATCTTTTCTCAGTTCTCAATAAGATGGGTTTTGGACACAGGTTCCTTAACACAATCAAAACGCTGTATGCCTCTCCAAAAACCTGAATCAAAATAAATGGGACGTGTACAAAATCCATATTATTACAGAGGGACACTCGTCAAGGGTGTCCTTTATCACCTTTATTGTTTGCAATGGCAGTTGAACCTCTAGCCAATGCTATTAGGAATAATACGGCAATAACGGGCCTCAAACTCAAATCAAAAGAGTATAAGGTATCCTTTTTTGCCAGTGACATGATTCTATACTTGACAAAGCCTAAAGAATCTCTCCCTATTTTTAACAACTTACTAAAGCATTTTGGACAGGTGTCTGGTCTGAAAATTATTGATACAAAATCACAACTTTTGGCTCATAAACTCATCCAAAGCGAAATAAGGTATATCCAAAGTAACTTCCAATTTAAATAGGTTCCAAAATATCTGGAATACCTAGGTATTAAAATATTAAAAAATCGTTACAGAAATCTGACCTGTTAACACTGAATCATCATGCAATGTATACAGAGGTGTTGAATTCAATCAATAACTGGAATAAATTAAATATAATTTGGACAGAAAGATATAATTAAATCATTTATACTGCCCAAATTTATCTTTTTATTTAGAACTGCACCCATAGTTATTTCGCCAACAATAATTAGAAAGTGGCAAACTACTTTACAAAAGTTCTTATGGAACAAAAAAAGACCTAGAATAGGATTTGATATCTTAAAAAGACCCAAAGCCTTGGGAGGGTGTAGTCTTCCAGATCTGTTGGTATATCAAAGAGCAACTTTATTGTCTAATGTACTCAAAATGCTTTGTACAGAGTTGAAACCTACCTGGGCTGTGTTATATGATGAACTTTTATACCCCAACTCCTTAGCTGATCTATTATGGTCCTCAGATCAGATATCTAAAGAAACAACTCAGATTTTGGAGGTGATCCTCCCATCTATACATACCTGGAAAAAACATACAAAGTCATTGTTACCTAAAATCTCACGTTATGCTTCCTTTTTACATCAGCAGTGGTTCAATTTAGGCACAGATTAAGCATTTAAAGAAAAATGGAGGCAAAAAAAGGTATCCTGCATCGTAGATGTTTTTAAGATAACGGGAATGATTTCCAAAGCTGAGCTGGAGCATAGATTAGGGCTGGGAGTACCATGGGTTTTTTACTTTCAATTGGGACATTTCTTGACTGATATTAAAGCCATAGAAATAATAGCACAGCCATTAATGGAAGTTGAAGTATTATTGTGGGACCTAGATACACAAAGTAAAGATTTGATTTCAAAATTATATTCTATACTGATTCAATGTACAAGTGTTAAGACACTATCATATCAAAAAGCATGGCAAAAAGATTGTAGGATATCTCTTGATGAGGAAATATGGAAAAGGTTTTGGAGCTCCAGCAGTTTCAAAACCAAATCTATATCAGTGAAATGTAAAAACCTGAAGATAATGACACGTTGGTATTCAACACCTAAAAAACGTTCTTATATAATACCTACTCAGACATCTCAGTGCTGGAAACAGTGCCTTCAAGTGGGGGACTTTGCCCACTGCTGGTGGAAGTGTGAAATCATTCAAGCATTTTGGGAACAAATTTTGAAAATTATTAAGGAGGTTACCAAAATACAGGTACCCTTGGAACCGGAGACTATATTTTTAAACACTTGGCCAAAAGAACTTGCTGGTAGGCCTCACAAACAAACTATTGAAGTTATGCTGGACGCGGCCAAAACATCTATTGCATCCTTTTGGAAAGATGTGTGTGCCCCAACAATTGATATTTGGTTCCATAAATTGTGGAACCATTACCTTATGGACGCAGTTACCAATAAAATATCTTATAATTCTCAGGAAATATGCCAATCAACTTTCACAGGGAAATGGTATCCAATATTAGACTATTTGTCTCAACAGCAGTTTGTATCCTCTCAGTGGTCCCAATTTCATAAATGGATCTGAAATTTTGTTAACTATTCTTTTAAGTTAATTATATTGTTTGGTTCTTTATTTTGTCTTTATGCCTTTTTTAAACTAGGGAATGTTGGGTTCTAAATACCACGAAACTAGGGAATGTTGGGTTCTAAACGTACAGTACTAAATTAATACTAAAAAAGTTAGGGATGTTACAAGGAATTCTGTATCTAAAGTGCTGGAATAGATTTAATAATATTTATTTATTTATTTTTGGGATTTATATCCCGCCCCATCCAATATTCAGCTCGGGGCGGCTTACAAAGGTTAAATTATATATACAAACAGCCAACATGATAAAACAATATGTCTGACATAAAATTTGGTGCTAATTAATTTACATAAAATCCAAGATGGCCAACATCCCACATTGGCGGCTAGGTTCTTCACAGCCGGGGCGCCAGGAAGAATGTTCCCCAGCTCTATTGGCCGCCATCTACCCGTACTATATGGGGTAGATGGTTGGAATATCATTGATGGAACAGTGATGGCGGCGGCTCCCCCTCGAAAGCCTGACGGAAGAGCTCCGTCTTGCAGGCCCTGCGGAACTGCACCAAGTCCCGCAGGGTCCGAGTCTCTTCCGGGAGCTCATTCCACCAGGTGGGAGCCGCCACCGAGAACGCCCTAGTCCTGGTTTGGGTCAACTTCACTTCCCGGGGGCCTGCAATATACTTCCCAGGGGCCTTCCCGGGGGCCTGCAAAATAGCATGCAATGCGCAGAAGTTCTTCAGCTTATCGATGAGCAACGTCTGAGTGAAGTGTTCTCTAATATCACTACTGTGCTTAAGCTGTACTTGACAATGCCTATCACAAGCTGTGAAGCAGAAAGAAATTTCTCAAAGCTTTCCTTTATAAAGAACAAATTTTGATCTACCATGACTAAAGAGAGCTTAAATTCTTTATGCATATTGTTTGTAGAAAATGGCATTGCAAGGAAGCTCTCATATGACAAAACTGTATGTGAATGTGTTGCTAGAAAAAACATGTCGTATGTATTCTCATGTGGTCTTTGCTATGTTTTATTTCATCATTCTATGATGCATCATGCATGTATACGTTTCCCTAATTTTCATCCCCCATAACTTGAAAACTATAAGGCATAGCCTAGGAAATTTTTATTCACACAATTTAATGGTGTCCCGCCGAAGGTCGGGAGAGGGTGTCCCAACTCCCGGCCGATCCGACCCAGGCCCAGGACCTCTGTCTTTGCCGGGTTTAGTTTCAACCGACTCAGTCTGAGCCATCCAGCCACAGCTTGCAATGCCCGTGAAAGGTTATCAGGACTAGAGTCCGACTGGCCGTCCAACATCAGGTAGAGCTGGGTGTCATCGGCATATTGATGACACCCAAGCCCACACCTCCGGGCAATCTGGGCGAGGGGGCGCATGTAGATGTTAAACAACATCGGGGACAGCACCGCCCCCTGAGGCTCCCCACATTCAAGAGATCGCCTCCGGGACTGCTGCCCCCCCTATCGCCACCCTCTGTCCCCGACCTTTGAGAAAGGAGGCAAGCCATTGAAGGGCAAGCCCCTGAATCCCCATGTCGGCGAGGCAGTGGGCCAGCAACTTGTGGTCAACCATGTCGAACGCCGCCGACAGGTCCAACAACACCAGTGCCGCCACGCCGCCCCGATCCAGGTGCCTACAAAGGTCGTCAGTCAGCGCGACCAGTACCGTCTCCGTCCCGTGACCCGGGCGAAAGCCGGACTGGAAGGGATCGAGGATGGAAGCTTCATCCAGGTAGCCCTGTAGCTGTGATGCCACCGCCCTCTCGATAAGTTTGCCCAAAAAAGGCAAATTGGACACCGGCCGATAGTTGGCCGATTCGGCCGGGTCCAAAGATGGTCTTTTTAAGAGAGGGCGGACCATCGCTTCCTTGAGCGCTCCCGGGAACCGTCCCTCAGTGAGGGACTTGTTCACAATCTCACAATATATCAATATTACAATATTGTTCACAATATTGTTCACAATATATCAATATTGACTCACAGTATATAGCAACTGGTGTGTGATATCATTGTAACTTTGTTATTTACAGTTGTATAATCTGTTTTAATTTTGTAAAGTTAATACAAATAAAAATTATAAATAAAAAAAACCAATTTGAAACTTTTATTAAAAACAAAACATTATCTTCCAGAGGATCAACTTCTGTGATCTACCAATTGTTATGTAAACAAACTTGGGGGAAATTGTCTACTATACAACAATCTTGGCATAAGGACTGTAACGTAAACTGGGATTTTACTCAATGGCAAGACATTTGGTCCTCAAGTGCTTTTACTACTTGTTTGTTAAATGTTAAACTCTAACATTTTAAAGTATATGCTAGATGGTATCTGACCCCTTTACACCTTTCTTATATATATCCCTCAGCATCTCCCTATTGTTGGAAAACCTGTGGAGAGATAGGCTCGTTTAAACATTGTTGGTGGGATTGTCCCATTATTATACCATTTTGGAATAAAATGCTTGACATAACTAACAAAATCCTTCAGTGTACACTACCCAACACACCAGAATCGCTGCTGCTTCACCACTGGCCCAACCTTTGACTCTTTAAATTAAAAGCAGAGTTAGCAACATTTCGCCAGCGACAGAGTGCCCGATCCAAAATGGGGGCTTGCAGGGCTTACTCGGGAAGAAACCCAGGAGAGCACAGGGGGGACTTACTTCCCAGCAAGTCTCCATAGAGTATCAGGATGAAATGATCGCCACCCCCCATTCGACCTTTCTAAGCAAAGCTCTCATTCATTTGTGTGGCCTTTTTCAGACTAGGATTCAGAGGGTGAAGAGGTTGGCCTCCTCCCATCCTAAACATAAGTTTAAAGAAGTCAAGGGGAACTCCAATCCATGGGGCTTTTCCCCTTGAAGGGCACAGATTCTAGACTGTAAAGTACTCAGTTTGATACATCACGACTCGGACAATGACATAAGAAACACACGTTTACTCAGTACTTCACACTACAAAAGAAAAAATAAACGGCCAAGTGGCCAACTATATACATATCCAAGGGAACACCCCTAGATCCCATTGGGGGGTTTGAATCTCCCGCCAAGGTTTCTATTGGTTCCCCTAGTGGACCTTAGGAGCCTAGCCTTTATTGTTCTTTAGGAATCAAGCTCTGCTTGCCTGGCCACTGCCTAGTGGCGGTTCCCAGGACACAACATAGACCAGGATGCAATCAAGAAGTTTCCTCAGTGAAAAGTATGCAGATGGAGAGTGATTTCAGCTAAGCATACCTTTATTAAAGGTAAAGGTTCCCTTGCTCGAAAGCCAGTCGAATCCGACTCTAGGGTTGCGGTGCTCATCTCTGTTTCAAAGCCGAAGAGCCAGCGCTGTCCGAAGACGTTTCCGTGGTCATGTGGCCGGCATGACTAAACACCAAGGTGCACAGAACGCTGTTACCTTCCCACTGAAGTGGTACCTATTTATCTACTTGCAATTTCTTGCTTTCGAACTGCTAGGTTGGCAGGAGATGGGAGCTCACTCCATCATGCGGCACCCGGGTCTCGAACTGCTGAACTACTGACCTTCCACAGCCTGCAGTTCAGCATCTTAACCACTTGAGCCACCGCAGCTCCTTTTATACCTTTATTAGTCAGGAACAAAAGACACTTTGGCCAGCTCGCAGGCCGGTTTATATTCCCTCAGAACCCACCACCAAAACACCCCCCCACTTCCCGATAGGCTATTTACAGTAACTGAGAGACCTATTGGCCTCACGGTTTGGGACCTAGCCCTCTGATAGGGCCAGCTAGAATCCTTCTGGCCCATTGTCTTTAGAGGTGAAGCTCAAGGTTTTGTCCCTGGACAAGTCCAGACATGCCCGGCCTTGTCAGGGCTGGATACACTACACTCAGAATCCATGGGAAGGAAGGAACTCCTTTGAATACATATATTTTGGATTAGGGGACTAAAGATCAGGTTGGATTTTGTCTTCCCTGGTCACTAACTCGGCTTTCTGTTAGGGATCATTTTAAAAATATGTTTTAGTACTAACACTGCAAAGACACTGGGATTGTGGGCTTTCAAACCCCTAAAGGGTTCTTTCTAAAGTGCATTTATGTTTGATAATGGGGGGCGGGGCAGAAAGTAGCGCCTAGTGTGCAAAAAAACCTGGAGCCAGCCCTACATGGGGTTGCTGCTGTATAAAGTGAAGCGCCCTGGGGCACCCAGCCCGGCCAAGCATTTGTTCTGTGATTAGTGAGCCTTAAGGACACACACAGAGCACGAGTGCACCCTTTGCCACGTTCTTTTGCACGGAAGGACATCATCGTTTGAAGTGGGGAGATATTCCAGTCATGGCGAAAAATCGACTACTGGAGGAAGACGTGTATTAAGCAGGAGTCCAGCGCACGTTAAAATTGATTCCACCTTAAACTTTCGGGAGCCGCTCACTTTCTCAGAGGCAAACAGTGCAACCGTAAGCTGATTTACCAAGAAAACTACTGAAGTCTGCTCCTGAGGCTTACTCCCAGGAAATTGTCTTTAGGATCACACAGTGTCACGTTTTTGGAATCCGTGGTTATTTTGCTGGGGGGGGGGGGGGGGGGACGACGACGATATCTTTGGTTTCTGTTACAGTAGGAGTTTCTGAATGTCATAAAGAGCTAACAGGCAGCACCTTGAGACAATGTTCCCTCTTAGCTGTGGAGTCTTGTGAGCAAAAATTCTACTTTGTGAGCTACTGGCATTAAAGTTGTGAGCGGGCGATCTGGCTACTGCATAAATCAGTTCACTCTGGAGCCATCCTTCCTGAGCTAAGACAAAAATGTGCGAGCCATAAGCTAAAAAACTGTGAGCTAGCTCACACTAACTCAGCTTAGAGGGAACACTGCCTTGAGAAGCATAACCACCGACTACTCTTGAGGCGGAGTTTCTCTCTCGCCTTAGTCACGGCGCTCTCTCTCGCTCTCTCTTTACGGCCCCGAAAAAAATTCTCTTCTAGCGTTGGAATTTCTTACTTAAGAGGGCGTGGCTGCGAGGTAAGGGAACCTTGCTTTTCAACTTGTGATTTTACACAAGGCGGGGCTTGTTGCGCGATGACGTAACGCGTAGCGCGGTGAGGTCAGTGCAGCGCCGCCGTTGCTGGTCCCGCTGCCCGTCGCTCTGTCTACCCTAGTGGGCTTGGTGTGGTTCCCACCTCTCCCTGCGGAGTGTGGTGCTTTCTTTTCACTCAGGGCTTTGTAGGATTTGGTCTGGTAAGAGGCTGGCGACATCACGGCCTGTTCTTCGGCTCATCGTTTGGCGTCAGGTAAGAGCTGGGCCGGGCCGGGAGAGGTTGCGGGGGTTGGTATTCTCTTTGATCAGTTACGCGGCCTTGGCGGCGTAACCCGCATTGCGTAATGTGACCGTTGCGTCAGGCGGATTACGCATTTTGCGCGGAGGCCTATTGCGCAAAGGTCCTACGGCAACCTTCTAAATCTGCGTTGTCTATTGTAAGAAGCTCCTTAGTGTCCCACGCCTGGTGAACTGGGTATCTTTCTCCGTTTAGTGTTAAGGCGCATTTCGCCGCTACATTCTACGCCGGGTTTTTGCGTACGATGTGGCTCGTTATTTTGCACGGTTACGCGAATTGCGGTAGGTGGTGTGGAAGGCTTATGGTGGCTGCGGAGTTTGCGTACGAGAGTCTTCGCTGATCCTTGTAGGGTACGTGATTGTCGTAAGTATGTCTGTGTCCTCTGAGCGTACTGCTAAGAAAGTGGCATACACCGTGGGAGCGTGCCACGCCTTTCTCGTGCCTTAGGACTGCGATTGTCTGGGGTATGTTGGTGCTTTAGAGAAGCATATAGACTGTGCGTAGTGGTGTCCGGGTCCGGTGTGCGCGGGTTGCGCAGTGAGCGAGCCTGGGCGGGGCGGCCGCCGATCGTACTTCCTGCCGCCGCCATTTTGTCATCGAGCAGGAGGGGGAAGCGGCGGTGGGAGCAGCCGCGGCTCCGGCGTGAGGGGGAGGGAGGGGGCGAGCGCCTGGCCGACTGACGTCTCGAAGTAACGCGCAGGGCGGCTCCGCCTCGCCGTGCCCTGCCAGGGGCTGCGGTTGCTGTAGGCCGAACACGACCGCTAGTCGTGCATTAGCGCCGCCTCCACCTCCTGTTCCAGAAGCAAGTCTGTGTGCGCCTGGACTCTTGGGGAAGCCCGCGAGTTGGAGGCCTGGCCGGTGGTTGGCGTCTTCACTCCAGCTCTGGCAGTCGGTGGCTTCCATCCCCTTTTCAATTTCTAACCCGATCCGAAAAGCTCGAGGAAGCGAGATAAATGCCCTCCCCCACACCCGCAGGATACTTCTGCTAGGCCTTCATGGCAAGGCCGAATTGAGTTGGTGCATAAAAGGCAGCAACCCTTTTGCTGTCGACCGGATTCGGAGCAGGAGTCTGGAGTTGCTTCTTCAACCGGAATATTTTAAACGACCGTAACATCTGCTGTTTGTCTCCCCGTAGTGCCTCATGTGTTTGCCACACACCTACCTCTTAACCACTGACCTTCCTATCTTTAACCTGCAGCCTTAAAATCATTGACGAGTCCTGAAGCAGTTCCTAAATTTGAAGGAGACCTAAATGTAAGCATTATAGTTCCAGCCTCTTTAGTGCACCCAAATAAGTGACTTTTGGCGTTCTTTATCTTTTTAAGGACAGCATAAATTCTACATCTTCTGCTTTGTTGAATAGAAGTTGAGGTTCTTGCTTTTACCTGAGTACTGATACCCTGTTCCACTGGTTCCTAGAATTGGAGGGGGGGGGGCGGGAATCTTGAAATAGTTTCACTGAAGATCGGTGGTACAGGAAATGCAGAGTGTTTTCGCAATGGCATTTTTGGAAGTAAATTCTAGTCCTCTCATTTTAACAGTAGAGAATGCACATAGCTGTACAAATCACGATTTAATGGGCATCTTATAATATGAGATGATGCCATGTTTATAGTATGCATAAATATAGTAGTAACTATGTTATGGTGAAGCTAGTGAAATGGTCTGTATGGGGCAGATCTTTAACCTTGCAATTTATGCAGTTGCTTAGATGTTAAGAAAATTAAACTTGAAAATACTGTGCAGCATATTAAAAACTTAAACTTGCGTGGGTGTACAGTGCAACCTTATTTTCACCTCCGTGTCCTAGAACATTTTAGAAAAATGATTGGCTTTTGATAACTGAACTCTTCTGCTTTCCTGATATTTACTAAGTAGATGATTTTGCTTTGAGGGAGTATCTGATACTGTTTTGCTAGTTGGAGCTGGAAAAGAGCATCTTGTGTCCTGTGACTTTGTGGATTCTAGTTTTCATAGTTGCCACAGCCCCACTTGGAAGGATGCTGAGTTCAGATATATTCTTGAAGCAAGCATCTGTTCTTGTCCAACTGGTATGCAATGTTTTCTAACTTTTCCTTTCATCCACTATCCCCAGC
>NW_015173187.1:354524-377819 GCF_001447785.1 Gekko japonicus | reverse complement strand
ACTGTACATTTATCTTTGTTGAATTGCATCCTGTTTGCAACTGCCCACTTCTCCAGAGTATTCAGGTCTTGTTGAATTTTAACTATCTTCTTGGGTGTTTGCTGCTCCTCCCAATTTGGTATCATCAGCAGATTTAATGAGTAGTCCTTCTACCCCTTCATCCAGATAATTGATAAAAATATTGAAAAGTACTGGGCCCAAAACCGACCCCTGCGGCACCCTGCTGGACACCTCCCTCCAATCTGATGGAACGCCATTGACCACCACTCTTTGGGTGCGGTCCTCTACCCAGTTCCCTATCCACCGAACTGTCCTATAGTCCAGTCCACAGTCTTCCTGCCCAAACCCAAGCCCGGCACCCCCCCCCTGGACCCCTCCCTCCAATCTGATGAAACACCATTGACCAACCCTCTTTGGGTGCGGTCCTCTACCCAGTTCCCTATCCACCGAACTGTCCTATAGTCCAGTCCACAGTCTTCCAGTTTGACCATCAGAATGTCATGGGGAACCTTATCAAAAGCTTTACTGAAATCCAGGTAAATCACATCAACAGAGTTCCCACATTCCAGTAAGCTCATCACGCGATCAAAGAAGGAAACTAGGTTGGTCTGACAAGATCTGTTGGGGACAAAACCTGCTGACTTCCCCGGTCCTTCAGATGCTTACAGATCGATCCCTTTAAAATCTGCTCTAATATCTGATGGCCCATCACTCCTTTGGGGACTGGATTGAGCATCTTCAAGCCATCACTTCAGGATAGACTGATCAAGCTTTTAAAAACCATTTACCAAAATAAAAAGTATAATTTACTGGTCCACTGTGAGGCTGAAAGTAAGTCCTGTGGAGTAGCCCTGTTAGTCTGTTGTAATGTAACAAGACAGAAGTTCAGTGGCACTTTAAAAGATGGACATTTATTCTAATACAGGCATTTGTGAATCAGAGCGCAGCTTCCTCAGATACAATGGAAATAAAAACATTTTCCTAATTTTTTACAGGAAATTACAGAATGGGAGGGGGAATGGAGGAGGAATTCAGTGGAGAGAGGCCTGCTACAATAAATCACATGATATTTAATTTTAATTTGCTTTTAATGTTTCACTGATGTATCTTAAAATCTTGGAATATTGTAAAGGTGTACTTCATTTTGTATGACTGGTCTAAGGATTGTAGAAATAAATTGAAAGCTACATGATATTCTCTGTGTGGCAAGTTCCCACATAGAGAATCTTAACAGATTTGTTGTACTCTGCTCAAGTAATTCCCTGTTCACTCTCCTGTTTTGTAATTTTCTGTAAAAACAAGGAAAATTATGTTCCTTCCCATTATGTCTGAGGAAGCAGAGCTCTGATTTACAGAAGCTTGTACTGTAATAAATGTTAGTCTTTAAAGTATGACTGGACTTTTTGTTTTGGCTAGAAAGTCATATAAATGGTTTTTTTAGGGGGTTGCACTGAACATGTCACTAGCAGCTAATTGTGTATCTTTTATTTAAGATTTCCTTTTGACATTACAGGAAATGAACAGCAGCAAAATATTGGGCAGAAAAATAAAATATAGCATTTTATCATCCTCACCCTATGCTTTGTCTAGTGATACATGCCACCTGTTAGCCAGTGTGGCACCTGCCCCATGTTTCAAGGAAATGACCAGAGCCCTTGCCGAGAGTGGGCTTGTGATTGGCACATGGTTCCCACTTTGAAACAGGTGCTGTTGGTAGAACAGGTAAACTTCAAGCTGCCCTGAGGTACAGGCCTTGAACTAAATGTGGCTCTTTCCAAGCTGCAGAGTGAGTACCACTGGTCTTGTCTATTTTACCCTATATGTGCAATTGGGATAAAAAAAATTACCCCCAGCACTGCAGTTTTTAAAAAAAGCAAGCGATGAAGGATCACAGGGCAGCTGACAATGTACAGTACATTGTCTATGGTTTAAATTACCCCCGACATCAGATAGGTTCCTTTTATCACCTACAGTCATAACATGTTTTTTGTAGACAGGTACCTGTTCTTATCAGCATTAGAAAGTGCTGCTGCTTTCCACTGTTGGTTTCCATGTTCGGCTGACCCTTCTCTGTCATGATGGCCATATGACTGTTGTTCCCAATTTCATAAAAATATAATCAGATAGTGGTGGTAGTTACTGGTTGTTGTTTTCTGAGGATGGAATGTGAATGTTCATGTTTTGACAGGTAAACTCATAAACATTTATAATTAGAGAACTGAACCCATTGCAGGTATCAGTACCTAGGCATAAAAAGGAAGTAGAAGATCAGCTATATGGACCAGTGGGCAACCCCAGAGATTACTAACCAATTTCTGGCCCCCCCTCGTATCAAGTCATGATATAAGTACCTAGACCATTGTACTGCATGATGACTGAAGTTATGTTCCAAAAAAAGCTGCCTTCCATAAATTTATAAGAGGATCATTTCTAGATGTGTGAATGGCTGCGGGGAAAACTGAAGCATTCCCCTCAGTTTTCCTGATGGAAAAACTGAAATTTTGAGGAATACTGAAAAAAAAAACTCCTATGAAATATTTTTCTTTTAGAATGAGCAAAATGCCTTTAAAGACAAGATGGGCATGCTGTAGATGTATACAGCTCTTAAATCCAAGATGCATTTCTGCACCTAGAAGGATACCTAATCTTCATGAGGGGAGCATGCAGGGCTTTCTTTGCTTCTCAGCAGTTCTGTGCTCTTTGTTGTCCTTTTGACCTGATGTGGTTGACCTTTTCACTTCTCCCTCAAATGACTGTGACATACTTACCTACAGACTGGGTAACAAGTAGCTTATTGCCCTACCTTTTAGGAGGAAGAAAAACAGGTAAAAGGAGGTGGGGCAGAAACTGCAGCAAAGCCTCAGAGGAAGCTGAAAGTTTAATTGAGAACATAGCTATCTCTTAACTGTGGAGGTGGAGGAAAGTTCGGTCAAGTCACAGCTGACTTATGGTGACCCCATAGGGTTTTCAAGGCAAGAGACTAGTGGTTTACCATTGCCTGTCTCCCTGTCGTGCCCTTGGTGTTCCTGGAGGTCTCCCATCCAAATACTAGCCAGGGCTGACCCTGTTTAGCTTCTGAGATCTCTAACTAGATAGTAGAGATTAAGATACGTGTGCTAAGGCAGCATAGGGTGAATTAGCTTGCAGTTTTCTCTTTAGTATTTTAGGTATATTTGCAATTTGGCTTGTATAAAACTAAACCATTTATAACTTCTTAATTCCATCAATATGTGAAATATTGCCCGCAAAGCAGGCTCAGGGCGGCTCATAGTCAATACATAAATGACAATTAAAATCTACATACAATCATCTAAAAACATCATCTAAAAAGTTATAACTAATACGACTTCATATAGTGCTGGTGATGGTTAATTGGTTATTTGAGATGGCTAAAGCAGTAAAATGCATTTCATATTAAAGCAGTAAAATTAATTTAGGTTTGATAGAACTGGCAGTATTGCATATATTTCAGGTTTCCCCAAAATTTCTGTTGGGGGGTGTCATGATCTGTGCAGGACTGGGAGCAGGGCCTGGTGCGGCCTGGTCCCAGGAGAGACCTGCATGGCAGTAAAAGCAGACAGCGTACAATCCCCATAAGGCTTAGCAATGGGCTATAGCCAATCGGAGTACAGAGATTCTGTGAAGAGACTGTTGCATACTGTGAGGAGATGCGGTCTTAGCTGTGGAAAATGGGGTTCTTTCATCTCTCTCTGCGGCCTGGTCACTGTGGGAACAGGCTGGTCTGGGGGAGAGAGAAAGATCTCACTGCTGTTGTCCCTCTGCGGCCTGGACAGGCTGGTCTGGTGAGAGGAAAAGATCCCCCACTTGGCTCAGCGTGAGTGTTAGGCAGGCTGTGGGCCTGGAAGTAGTAACGAGTTAGGAATAGTTGTTGTTGTTCAGTCGCACAGTCGAGTCTGACTCTTCGCGACCCCATGGATCATCTCCCGCCAGGCCCTCCTGTCTTCCGCCGTCCTCTGAAGTTGGCTCAATTTCATGTTCGTTGCATCGATGACACTGTCTAACCATCTCATCCTTTGCCGTCCCCGTCTTCTTTGACCTTCAATCTTTCCCAGCATCAGGGTCTTCTCCAGTGAGTGCTCCCTTCTCATTTGGTGGCCAAAGTATTTGAGCTTCAGTTTCATTATCTAGCCTTCCAGGGAACGGTCAGGGTTGATTTCTTTTAGGATTGACTGATTTGATCTTGCAGTCCAAGGGACTCTCAAGAGTCTTCTCCAGCACCATAGTTCAAAAGAATCTATTCTTCGGCGCTCGGCCTTCCTTATAGTCCAACTCTCGCAGCCATACATGACTACTGGGAATACCATTGCTTTGGCCATGCGGACTTTTGTTGGCAGGGTGATGTCTTTACTTTTTATCATGCTGTTTAGGTTCGCCATCGCTTTCCTCCCAAGGAGCAGGCGTCTTTTAATTTCATGGCTGCAGTCACAGTCTGCGGTGATCTGGGATCCCAGGAACGTGAAGTCTGTCACTACTTCCACGACTTCCCCTTCTATTTGCCAAGGAGTGATGGGGCCGGATGCCATGATCTTAGTTTTTTTGATGTTGAGCTTCAAGCCTACTTTTGCGCTCTCCTCTTTTACTCTGAGCAAGAGGCTCTTTAGGTCCTCTTCACTTTCAGTCATTAGAGTGGTATCATCTGCATATCTGAGGTTGTTGATCTTTTCCCCAGCAATCTTAATTCCTGCTTGTGATTCATCCAGGCCAGCATTTCGCATGATGTACTCTGCATATATATTAAATAAGCAAGGTGACAATATACATCCTTGTCGTACTTCTTTTCCTATGCTGAACCAATCAGTTGTTCCATATCCGGTTCTAACTGTTGCTTCTTGGCCCTTATACAGGTTTCTCAAGAGATATGTGAGGTGGTAGTAATAGGTAATAGTAATAGGTATAGTAATAGGTAGCTATGTTAGATTCTGTTTATTTTTCCTTTTAAACACTGTTATGTATGTTAAAGCACCTTGTCTTGTCTCTCCCATGCCCAGTACTGTAAAAATAAAAGCTTCCTGTTTCACGGTTTCTCTGCCTTGGTCATCACGCTCATGCTTCTCGGCTACAAAGGGGCAATTTGAAGGGGCTTGGGAAGGTACCCTGGGCCTTCTCAAGGGACTGAAGTCCAGGGTGGTGGCGGCAGAAGGTGGAGACCCCCCTGGGGCATGACAGGGGGAATGGGAAACAACAGGCTATTTCTGTGGCTTCAAAATTTCCAGTAATTTTACATCTCTAGTTAGTTCTAACAGGCTGCATTAAGTTCACATGTTAACTTCAAACAAAGAGCTGAATTCTTAAAAAAAACAACAATTAAACATTTCAAAATTGGGTTGAATTTATTGGTCCACTCTGTTTGCTGGTTTAGAACTATAGTATCTCTGGAGAAGGTAGATGCATGTGGATAGCAAGTATACTGAATTTACATTGGTGGTGTATTATTACTTTCATGGTACTGGTAGAGCAGTTCTGACTGTAATGCAGTTTTTTTTTACTAGAACAGTCTTATCTGCATGATAGTCAAGTAAATTTCTTTTGTGTACATTTCCTTTGCTAGATAGGTTCAGGACTGATACATTCTTATTCATCAAGAGTCTACACTGACTTACAGCCAGCATTCCCCATACAGATTATTTTTAATTGCCTCGTCATTGCTATTCACCTTGTTCAAGATATCTCTGTATTGCTGACTCAGAGTAGGTTATCGGAAGGGCTTCTGCAGATCGTTTTCTCCATTACAGAGTGGCTATGCATGCTGGCTTGGGTCTAACAGAACAACTTCTACCCACAGTGTGACTGTGGCGTCCTTGCTATTTGGGGAGACTGTTTTTCCTTTAAACCACCCTCTGTGTATATAAACTTGTTAGTTTTCTGCTTCCACCAGGAATTAAACATTCCAATTTTCTCTCTTTTGGTAGTATGACCCATGGTCTGGGCATTTCAGAGGACTCTGTGGCTCTGAGGAAGGACTGTACTGATTTCTGGGATATGTTTAAACAAAAATTGATTTATTGAATAACGAACAAAATAGGTTTCTGGTTGTCTTGAACTGTTTCTGGGAAAGGGGAACTTGTAAATATAACTAGCAAGGTGTCACACCGTCTCTCAGACAGCAAAATTCCACACTGACAGGCTTCTCTCTCTCATATATGTAGCCCCCCTGGCTAAGCTCTTTGTCTTAGGCACACAAGATAAAACATTTGTCTAACCACACAGTTTAGACACTACTTGTTTCTTTGCCATATAGACTCTCTCACAAAACGTTTAGAGTCACACAGACTCTCTTCATAGTTCTTCCACACTTCACTTTCCAAAGACACATACACAGAACTCTGTCATAAAACACACACACAGATACCTCTCAGAACATCTCCTCCCACACTCTGTCATCAGCCAGTCACAGCACTCATCTTCCCCTATCGCCCTCCTTGCATTACTGCAGTCAAACTAACATTTGAACACACACCAAAACATGGAATCATTACAGTGACGTTCTCTCCTCCCCCTCCATTGCAGCTGAAAACGACCCCTGAATTGTTTTCTTCTTAAGGGTCCCCTGTTCCTCAGGGGTAGCATTTGGGGGGCATTTTGAGGTGCAGCAGGCATGGAAAGTGAGGAAGTTATTTGTTCCTGAGCAGAAATCATTCTGACCATGAGAATACTGTTGGATACCAGCCACTATCTAGGAACTGTCACTTATGCTCACAGGTCAGTGGTTTAGTGTGGAAAGTGGAGGGGAAACCATAGATGCCATTTAATGTGCGCTTTGTCTGATACCGAAGGAATTTGTGTTTGTGTAATCTCTATTTAGGCTATAGGTACTGCTTGTCTCTTTGTGCAGAAAGTCTTTATGTGGAATTAGAGACATGGTACCTATAGACTGTTTCAAAGTACTTTAGAGAAGAATGCTGTTAATTTTTGCAATATATGGCAAGATTAATTTTTCATGAATGTCATTTAAAATAGATAATAATCAGATTTAAGTAGCATTTACATCAAAATATTGTGTCTAGTCAACTAACTTTACATTTATGCTTACAGTAAAGTAAATATTAATTTAGAAGGTGATTTCTAAAGCCACACACTTCCTTTATTGTGACCTAACAAGTCATCTGGATCAAGATGAGAACATTTGTTTATATGGGCAAAGAGGTTGTTCTGTTTAGAAATGGACTAGTAAGAGGCAACTACTTGATAGGTTGGTGTTTGCAGTTGAGACTTTGTATACAGTCTTAGTCTTGCAAGTCCTTCAGTTCATTGAAATAGTAACGTTCATGTTCTGATATTACCTTTGTGGTTTACCATAATTGATGATGACTCATCTATGACTGAGAGTCTTAAATGATTCGATTCCTCAGTGTAAGGATTATGGTGTAAGATTTTTGATTCAGGACTTTACAGGATATTCTGTACAAATTCACGATCTTCAGTGTGGTGTAGTGGTTAAGAATGGTGGACTCTCTGGAGGACTGGGTTTGATTCCCCAGTCCTCCACATGACACCTGCTGGGTAATCTTGGGTCAGTCACAGTTCTCTCAGAACTCTCTCAGCCCCACCTACCTCCGAAGGTGCCTGTTGTGCAGAGAGAAAGGAAAGGTGATTGTAAGCTACTTTGAGACTCCTTAGAATAGAGAAAAGTGGGATATAAAAATCAGATGTTCCTCAGATCCCTGTTACTTGGGCCATCCAGTACCAGTTCCTACATTCTGTTCCTTGGTCCCCTGCCTATCTGCTGCCTCATTTACATCCTTACCTTGGGCTTCTGGTACTGTTTCTTTTCTTTGGTTGTAGTTTCACTTCTTGACCATGCCATAAATAAAATAATGGGAATGTCTTATGGAAATATGAAGAAGAGATGAGCAAGTCTTCCTTGCGTATATTTATTTTTTGTTTCTTAAACTATGAAGGACTCCCAGCTTCCAGTTCCTGCAGGAAGTGTGTCCAGAGAGAAGGTATGCTAGTAGTTGTCCAAGTATGTATGTTCACATTCATTCTGATCTGAGGTGAAGCAGGCAGGCCAGTATCTACAGTGGGGCCTTGTGGGGCCCATTCCCCAGTTTCCACCAAGGGCTCCCAACTTCCCACCCCTGATTTCTAATTTTTAATTGCGCTTGGCACTGCCTGCTGTCACCAGCCAACACTCTCTCGTTCTTGACAAGGCAGCTGCAAACCCTATGCTGCCGCTGCTGAGCCTTGTGCCCCCCTTATACGCCACGTAGTGCTCTCTCTCCCCCCCCAGAAGTACCTGGTCTTTGGGTTGGTGCGCCATGGCACCAACCCTTTCCTCCCCTCCCCTCCCCTCCTTCCTTCGTAGGTGAGGGGAGGGAGCCTGGGACATGCTGTGCTGCCTTCTCCCTCCAGCCCTGGAGGAGTACCTGACCTTTGGGCTGGCGTGCTGCGATGCAAACTCTCCCAACTCTATCTCCTGTCCTCCCCTCCCCTGGGTGGGTGGGGGGTAGTTAAATTTAATCGCAGGGAAGGGTGTGAGTGGGGCTGCTCACTGGGGGTGTGTGTTCAGGGGTGCCCCCCAACTTATTTAAAGGTCCTCTGAATAAAAAAATCCTGGCTATGGGCCCTGGAGGCAGGGAGTTGGGGTAGTAGTTATTACCACAGAGGCACTGAAGAGTCACTGCTCAGACTGCCTTGCAATGTTTCTTCCTCGGAGAGGGGTGTTTCAGGGACTTTCTGCTGGATGATCAGTCATTCTCTAAATAGCCTGCTGTGTTCTTCTCAGCTTTGCAGCAAGGTCTTTCTTTCTTGCACCAGTTAAATGATTTGCTTGTACAAGGCAAGTTTGCTTGCAGGCATGGGAATTGGTGGTGATATTCAGGGAATGAAGAGCAACAGTGAAGAGGAGGCTTATTTCCTTTTTTTTTTTTGCCCTGTTGCTCCCTTCCATCCATCTAATGGCTTCTGCCTTTATTGGGATTTTTGTATTCTGATTTATTTAGGCTTTGTTTATATTCTGCACTTTTCAAAAGAAAAATTCAAGATGGCTCACAAGTACGAAATTGGTAAAAGCAGTATGGAATAATGTGCCTTGCCATCTCTCCTTCCTTCAAGAAGGGAAAGCATACTGATGTTCTCTCTCCCTGTCCTTGTGATTTATTTCGTTGCATCTTGTCTCTCCATTTTTTGCCATAACTAGTTTCTAGTTCAATCTTCAGATGTTTTAATGTCATGAAACCTCTGGTGGCTTTAGTGGGGGGAAAGGAACTTAGGGAGAATATTGTGCCAGAACCATAGCAAATGGTCTCTCAAATTCTATAAGAAAATACTCATAATTATATTCCTGTGCAAATTCTTCAGTGTCAAAGCAGTGATGAAATCAGGTCCTTCCTTTTGCAGGCCAGTCTTCCTCCTGTGTAGATGATTGTATGTTGAACAATGTATAAGCTATCTGTTTTCAGACACTGGAGTCTTCAGGTCATCACTTAAAAGTATTGTGATTTGACAGCTTGTTCACATTAAAGGATTTTGTCTGGAATGACTGTTTTTCCTTATGCAAACTGTTGTGGAATAGGCCTGCTCTGGCCTGTAGGCCCTATTCCGCTCTGCCTTTCTAGGGGTTTCTCAACACCTGGAGGGGCTTTCACTCTTAGGGTAGCCCGCTGCCACCATCTGCCCCTTTTTGCAAGGAATTGTCTGCTGGGAGGGTCGGTACCAATGCTCCCTCTTCGCTGTGGAGTCTTGTGAGCAAAAATGATACTTTATGAGCTACTGGCATTAAAGTTGTGAGTGAGCAATTTGGCTACTGCATAAATTAGTTTGCTCTGGAGTCATCCTTCCTGAGCTAAAACAAAACTGTGTGAGCCAGGGACTAAAAAACTGTGAGCTAGCTCACACTAACTCAGCTTAGAGGGAACACTGGTCAGGACTCCCAGTTTCCTTTCCAAGATCTGAGGCCCTGCCTCTATGTCTCCTGCTGCCCAGTGCCTGGTCGCTACAGGGACAGTTTACTGCCTTGGACGCCCCTGGAGGAATAGCTGCTTGCCAACTACTTGCCTTTCCCCTCCTGGCTTTCCTTTTAAAATAGTGTGTCCAAGATGGTGGAGGTCTATGTGTTATGGAGAACCATGGCCAGCATCCAAGGTTATAAGGTATTTATTAATAAGAAAATGTTTACAAGTATACTTTTAGCATGATTGAGCAAAGAAACCAAAAGAAAGGGGTAAAAATATAATTCCTCTGTCCCTTTCTCTTTATGTGCCCTATCAGCTGTTAAAATATAGGGCAGGCTCTTTAGCTTAGATCAGGGGTGGCCAAACTGTGGTTTGGGAGCTGCATGCTGGTCTTCCACACATATTGTGTGGCTCCCGGCAGGGCGGCTGGGGAAGGTAAATATCATTAGCAAACAAATATATTGGACATTGGAAGATGAAGGGATTGGATTTATACCCCGCCCCGCACTTAGTGTCTCAGAGCAGTTTACAAACTCCTTTCCCTTCCCCTCCCCACAAGAGACACGCTGTGAGGTAGGTGGGCCTGAGAGAGCTCTTTCAAGAACTGCTTATGAGAGAACAACTCTGAAAGAACTTGTGACTGACCCAAGGTCACACCAGCAACTGCATGTGAAGGAGGGGGGAAATCAAACCTGGTTCTCCCAGATTAGAGTCCATGCTCCTAACGACTACACTAAACTGGTGTGAGTGAGGGATTTGTGAGTGAGTGAGTGAGAGGTCTGTGCACCCCTGGTCGCAGCACCCAAGGAAAAGAGACCGCCTTTCTCTTGCTAGGAGATTTCCAGCTGCAGTGGATTTTGGGAGTGGGGAAGAAGGCCTCGATCCCCTGATAGAAATTAGTGCTGGATCCAGCCCTAAGCCATTGTCAAATTTTGTGCACGTGGCATCTACTCCTGTTAAGAAAACAAATTCTTCAGTGGGGGGAAGTCATCCAGGAAATGGTTAGGTCACGCCTCTGCTTACTCGGATAGGCTACGCAAATTTCTTGTGTTGCGTGGCTCCCATTGGAGGGACTTAGGCTGACCTTTCCAGTTCTTGCATAGCCCTGTGCTCGGTAGGTCATCTGGAGCTCCAGCTCCAAGCCAAAAAGCACACAAACAAAAGAAAACAAAAGGAGAAAGGAGAAAAGAGATGAGCCAGGATCTGGTCAAGCCTACTTTTGCTTGTAGGCGGCACGACAGAAGGCATCTGAGGATGTTCCAGGACACAAGGAGGAGGAAACAGCCCCCTCCCCCATCTGAGGCTTTGGATGGTGGGGCCATGATCGAAGCGGATGCCTCCCGGGAGCTTGTAACCATTACTTCCGAGGTTCTGGGGGTTGGGTTGCAGCAGGACAAGCAGCAGGAGAGGCCATAACCAAGGCGGACGTCTCCCGGGAGCTGCAACCCATTACCTCCAAGGTTCCGGGGGTCGGGTTATAGCAGGACCAACAGCAGGAAGCCGCGTCATCGCAACTGGAGTGTGAGGGAGGCTTCAGCAGCGCTGGGACGATTGAGGGCACGGGGCCAACAGGATCCCGCTCTCCCCCCAGCAGAAGAAGATGGTGGCGTGGGAGCCGGAGGCGCCGTTGGGTGGGTTGAGCGATCTGAGCCTGAAGGCTCCTGCCCCCCCCACCCAGCACCTGAAAAAGATCGGCCAAGGAATCAGCTGGCAGGGCCAGTGCACATGGGAAGGAAGGATGCTACGGGAAAGCGAAAGCCCACCTGGTGAGCCCATTCCGATGGGGGGGGGGAGGCCCGGCCGGGAGCAGCCACCAAAGGAGAGCCAGAGCTGATCCGGGGGCAGAGCTTAGGCCCTTGGGGAGGCATGGGGGTGGCAGAACTCTGGGGGCAGGCTAGCCTCCTACAGCCACATTTTCCCCTTCAACCGCAGCAGGTGCAGGACCCAGGTGGGATGGAGCCTGGCCCATTATTTACCCTGCCGTTTCAGCCAGCCCCAGCATGGATGTGGCCAGTTCTAGGAGGGCCTCGGACAGCCTCTACTTGGCCACAGGGCGTGAGGAACGGGGGTGGGGGTGGGGCAGCAGGTGCGGGGAGCAAGGGGGGATGGGGCAGCAGCCCAGGGCAGCCGCCTGTTGGGCAGGCAAGCTAGGAGCCAGAGGAAGGCCATCCTCAAGGGGCTCCAAACGGCAGAGAGGTCATTCCCCATCAGATTCCTGCTCATCTTCAGGCTCTAGGTCCCCCATAGCCAAAAAAGAGGACTAAGATCTGTGAGGCATCGGGTCCCACTGAAGCATCAGGAGCATCTCAGGGAGAGGATGTGCGCTCTCAGTATGGTCAGGGGATTGGGGCAACCAGGGTCCAGGGATGTGCCCAGTAGAGGGCGTCTTCCCAACATTACCTCTGAACAGGCAGATTAATTCCACCATCACTTCCTTGGGTGACATCACCGATAAGGAAGACAGGGAATGGTCAGGAGATGAGTCTGAAATAAAACCTACCTCATCCAGATTATTCCAGACTGATTATTTCCACACTGAACTACCAGATGGAAGTGACCAGGGAACCCATATTTTCAGTGTCTCCAGAGGTTTTAAGAAACCAATCAAGATACTGACCTTCTCGTCTTCCCCTGACTTTCCCTTTTTTGATGACATCATGAAAGCAGAGTGGACCAACCCAGGGGGTGGGAACTCTCTGTTGTCGGTAGCGAAGCGCTTGTACTCCTTGCCAGAGGAGACCATGGAGGACCTGAGGGTAGCCTTGATTGATGCTCCAATGATGGCACTGCATTCAAGGGTACGGCTCCCCAAGGATGGGGAAAATGTCCTGAAGGCATCGTAGAAGGCCCATGAAGCCATATCGCTGGTAATACGCTCTGCAGCGGCCCTATCAAACTTCACAGGAGCCATCGTCATATAGATAGATAATCGCCTACAGAACCCAGAGGTCTCACCACTGGACCTGAGAAGGTTGATACTGAAGATGAAAATGAGCAGCAGAGTTCACCTCAGACGTGTCTCAGGGTGTAACATTCAGATCTTCGCCAGGGCACAAGCGGCAAACACTATCATCCGCCAGGAATATATGGCTCAAACACTGGAAGGTGGACATGTTGTCAAAAGGTGTCCTGGCTACAGAGAGTTATCTGGCAGCCTTCTGTTTGGAGAATCAAATCTCGACAGGGTGATGGTGGAGACAAGGGAAATGAAGAAAGTCATGCTGTTTTCCTCCTGTCCCAGGGAGAGAGACCCTACACACCTAAACACAGATCTTTTCATCCTGTTAGTGGCTTCCGCAACCCAGGCCGGGGGCGAGGCAACAGGGAATACATCACGTACAGAACCTTCAAGTATGGCACCAGAACCAACACCAAGCAAACACCATCGTTCAGAAATAACAAAGGTGCCCCAACTAGAAGAAAATCTGCATGACCATCAAGTAAGGGGCTGGCTCCGGTCCTTCAAGGGATGTGGAACCTAATCACCGGGAGACCAGTGGGTGCTGCCCATCAGGTCTTAGGGCCCCAAAGAGGGAACTCACTGACACACCTCATAACTTCAGACCCTCACCTGTCCCAAGACAAAAGACCAGGTGTCAGAATCGGACCCTTGCCCGGATCATTGGTCCATCATATTTGTAACTGTGGTTCCCTGATGTACATAGCTATGCTCTGTTACTGCTTTGCCCGCTGCACACCTCCCCGCTTGTAGTTCCCAAGTTCCTGTTTAGCACCTGCTGGCATTGTATCAATCTGTCTGCAAGGTCGTCCTCTGACATTCTTGCAAGAGGGGCGATTGAGACATGTTTGTGTGAACTTAGATTAGCTGCGCCTGAAACTCTGTGAAAGGAAACCTCCTCCACATAGGTCAGAGAGAATGTTCACTATTTCTCGTTCTCATGGCCTTCGAGAGAGACTCAAAAGATAACATTCTCACCGTCTTAATTGAACTGTATTAACCTGTCTATGCACCATGTAATCATGACGTATGAATGAGGGCTGGACCAGAGGTCTCGTAGTTTCCCACTTTGTAATATTCCACAGTTCTGTCAAAGAGTTTGACTTTACAGCAACTTTCCTGATTTCAAAATAAAGCTTGTAAAAGGACTTATTACGTCTGAGAGTTCCTGCGAGGCTGACACCAGGCTTCTTCAGCTGCAACAGGCTATTCTGCCCTGAAGAACACAGGCACCATAGAGGAAATTCCCAAAGAATGGCGTTTCAAAGGAATGTATTCTGTCCCATTTGTTGTACCAAAGTAGTCAGGGGACTGGAGAGCAGTACTGAACCTGCAAGGTCTCATCAGATAGGTAAGAAAGAGAAAATTCCGGATGGAGTTCGCTACACCATATCCTGCAGATACCCCAGCAAGGGGACTTCTTGCCCTCCGTGGACCTCAAGGAGGCATTCTTGCACATCCTGGTGCTCTCGCACTCCAGGCAATACCTGCACTTCTGCTTCCAGGAGCACCATTTCCAGTACAAGGCATTGGCCTGTCCTCAGCACCCAGAGTCTTTACCAGGGCCCAGGTTACTCTGGTGGCATTACTGCGCCTGGAAGGGATATGCATGTACCCGTATCTGGACAGTGTTCTCACAAGTAGGGGACTACGAGATGGTGAGGCGCAACACACACAGGGCAGCAGAAGGCCTGCGTGCACACAGCTTCCCAATCAACGAGGAGAAGAGCCATCGCGCCTCTACACAGGATCTTGTGCACCTAGGGCCAGGCTTGAACACAAAGCAGGCCGTGGTCTCCCTACCATAAGAAAAGCAGAAAGGCGTCAGGTCCAAAATTCGAGTTCACCGTCTTAATTGAACTGTATTAACCTGTCTATGCACCATGTAATCATGACGTATGAATGAGGGCTGGACCAGAGGTCTCGTAGTTTCCCACTTTGTAATATTCCACAGTTCTGTCAAAGAGTTTGACTTTACAGCAACTTTCCTGATTTCAAAATAAAGCTTGTAAAAGGACTTATTACGTCTGAGAGTTCCTGCGAGGCTGACACCAGGCTTCTTCAGCTGCAACAGGCTATTCTGCACTGAAGAACACAGGCACCATAGAGGAAATTCCCAAAGAATGGCATTTCAAAGGAATGTATTCTGTCCCATTTGTTGTACCAAAGTAGTCAGGGGACTGGAGAGCAGTACTGAACCTGCAAGGTCTCATCAGATAGGTAAGAAAGAGAAAATTCCGGATGGAGTTCGCTACACCATATCCTGCAGATACCCCAGCAAGGGGACTTCTTGCCCTCCGTGGACCTCAAGGAGGCATTCTTGCACATCTTGGTGCTCTCGCACTCCAGGCAATACCTGCACTTCTGCTTCCAGGAGCACCATTTCCAGTACAAGGCATTGTCCTGTCCTCAGCACCCAGAGTCTTTACCAGGGCCCAGGTTACTCTGGTGGCATTACTGCGCCTGGAAGGGATATGCATGTACCCGTATCTGGACAGCGTTCTCACAAGTAGGGGACTACATACAGGGCAGCAGAAGGCCTGCGTGCACACAGCTTCCCAATCAACGAGGAGAAGAGCCATCACGCCTCTACACAGGATCTTGTGCGCCTAGGGCCAGGCTGAACACAAAGCAGGCCATCGTCTCCCTACCATAAGAAAAGCAGAAAGGCGTCAGGTCCAAAATTCGAGCGGACCTGAGGCGACTGGCAGCACCGCAGGGTCTGATGATATCAACAATAGATAAGATACCGTGGGCACGGCTGCATGCCAGGACCCTGCAGTGGGTACTTCTCCCCTTCCAAAAGGACATTGCCTGGAAGAGACACATCCCCGTGGAGGTGACAGACAGACTCAGAAGGGGGTTAGAATAGGTGGCAACATTATCAGATTTGAACAAGGCCATCAGCTTCCTCCATCTTCAGCGGCTTATAATAACGACGAATACCAGCGAGAGAGGCTGGGGAACGCACTGCAGGCACCACTTGGCACAGGGAAGGTGGACTACCGCTGAGGCGACTCATAGCATCAACTGGCTGGAGCGACGTGCAGTTGAGATGGCATTGAAGGTCTTCAGGCAGCACGTACATGATCGCCACATGCTGATATGCACTGACAACATAACGACAAAGGACCAAGGCGATACCAGAGCGAAGTCCATCTTCATGGAGGCCAGGAGTAGGCTTCGGTGGGCAGAGAGGAACCTCGCCCACATCTAAACAGAACACTTGAAGGGTCTGTTCAACCTCCAGGCAGACTGGCTGAACAGAGAGGACCTGGACCCTGGGGGATGGGCCTTGAACAAGGATCGAGCAAAGATTTGGGACCCCTGTGAGGATTCCCCTGACAAGTCAAATGACCATCAGGTCGAGCAGTACCTGTCCAAATACCAGGATCCAGCAGCGGAAGGAGCCAACGCTCCGTCTCACCCGTTGCAGGAAGGCCTCCTGTACACCTTCCCCTCACAGCACTAATAGGGAGGCACGGAAATTGAAGGCACACAATTCGAGGATCGTGGTTTCACCCCAGAAAAGTTGAGGAGATGATGTTGTAGGCACACAGGCCTCAACCTGGCGTATTTACAGTCATACCTGGAAGACATTTTCCAAAATGGGCATTCCACAAGGGATTACAACCACTGAGAGCCACAGACAAGGAAGCGGTACTCTTCTTATCTGAGGGATGGAAGATGGGCCTTAGGCCAAATTATGCTAAGATGACAGGTGGCAGCCATCCAAGCATGCTTAGGAGACAAGATGTGAGGGACTGTGTCCATTAGCGAGTACATGAAGAAGTTCTGTTAGGAGTGGCCCAAATGGCCCTCCAGTCAGACACAGGTTCCCCAACATGGAGCCTCTCCTAGGTGCTGCACACATGGCCGAGACCACCAGTTGGGCCGATGAAGAAGACAGAGCTGCATCTCCTATCATGGAAGGTGGCCTTTCTCGTGGCTGTGTCTTCAGCCAGGAAGGTCTCTGAGTAGGTGGCCCCATTGGCTAGGAAAGAGTTGTGCAGTTTCCAATGGGATTCGGTCTCCCTGAGATTGGATCCATTCTCCCTTCCCAAGGTGAGCTCTGCTTTCCACCCCAACCAGCCAACCACATTACGTTTTTCGGCCCCAGACCGAGGCACCTAAATGAGAAGACCTGGCACAAACTGGGTGTACTACGAGCTCTCCATATATTGCTCAACAGGACGGCACCTTCTTGGAGGTCAGACTCACTGTCGTATTGCACGGTGCCCCTAATAGTGAAAGAGGGTCTCAAAGACCACAGTGGTCTACTGGATTAGGCAAGGTATGACCAAGGCCTACGAGGTGCAAGGTCTTGAACCATCAGGTCTGGTGATGACACACTCCACAAGAGCAGCAGCGGCGTTGGCAGCTTTCTCCACACGAGCAACAGTGGAGAAAAGAGGCCTCATTTTCCACATTTGTGAGGCACTACAGAACAGATCAGGTGACCTCCACTGAGGCAACCTTTGGCAGACAAGTGTTACAGCAAGTACTGGAAACATAGAAGATTTGAAACACCCACCCTAATGGAACATCTTAGGTACAGCTAACCATTTCCTGGATGACTTCCCCCCACTGAAGGAGAACGGTACATTGGTACTTACTTGAAGGTTCTTTCTCTTTAGTGGGGGAGAAGTCATCCACATCCCACCCTAGAACCACTGCATCAAGTCAAGCCAAGGGTGGCACATGGGACACTAACTACAGAGTCCTGCATTACAAAAGAAAATAGAGTAAACACAAAACGGACCACAAAATGGCAAAACAGAAGATTTATTTATATTGAGGCAAAAGAACAGATGAATGAACAGGGCTTGGACATAACTGGAGAGGTCAGCCTAGGTCCTTCCAATAGGAGCCACGCAACAAAAGAAATTTGCATAGCCTATCCAAGTGAGCAGAGGCGTGACCTAACCATTTTCTGGATGACTTCTCCCCCACTGAAGAGAGAGAACCTTCAGGTAAGTACCAATGTACCGTTTATAATACTCCGAACTGTCCTCATAACCGGAAAGAAATATAAATCCATTCATTTCAGAGAGAAAGCCAATGTGGTGTATATAATAGTGTTGGATTGAAGGAGACCTGGTTTGTAACCCTGATTTAGCCATGAAGCTCATTGTGTAATCTCAGGCTTGTCACACACTGTCAACTTAACCTACCTCATAGGGGTGGTAGTTAGGATAAAATGGTAGGGGGTCAGAAACTGTGTGGTGGGTGGATTTGATTTAAATCCCTAGTCTGGCAGACTAAATTTAATCATGATTTTCTGTATAACTACGTAAGATGTTTCATTTGGGCATCGGACCTTGAATTTTTAGTTTTGTTATACTGTTTGCATTTTGTGTGCCTGTCTGCCTTATCCATAGATGATCTTCATTAAGCTATTGTTAAACTGGATCTATTTTACATGCTGCTGCTATTATAGATTTTCTCCTCTAGTGAGAGAATATCAGAGATGAACAAGTCTGGAAACAAATGTGACAAGGCAAGGACTGGCAGCAGAAACAAAAGTGAAAGTGTTTTGAACATTATAAGTTGTCCTTCTTTTGAGATCTATACACAACATGTTCTGCAGTGCTCATTCAGTCCCATTGGGTGATAAAAAGATTAACCTAATTCAAGGAGCCAGACCTATTTTTCAGCCTTCAGTGTTTTGTTCTTTAATGATCATGTTTTGTAGTTAGTGCTGCCATAAAACCTAATCCTAAACTCTTGAAGTGTCTCATAGTTTATTAAAGCTATGATAAAAGTGTTCCTATATATACATAAATATGCTTGCCATTGTAACAGAAAGGTAACCTACGGCCCTAACGTGAGTTTCCCAGTTTTCCATTATTCTTTAAAACTTTTGTTGTTTGTGAATATGGAACTAATATAGAAAGGAAATGGTGAAGTGAATTCATCTACCATAACTAAATAGTATATGAACAGTATATGAAAAGCTTTATAATTTTTTGTGATACAATAAAGCATTCTTTAAAAAAAAATTATTAATCATTTCTTCACATACAACAATAATAGTAGAACATAAACAGCCAACTTTCACTACATAACACTTTTGACAATTTATAGTTCTCTGCAACATTAACTCTTTTATTACAACAGGCCTATAAATTTACTACTTCTGTTGTTTTCAAAATAATTTGGGTTTTCTTGATCAAAACAACATTTTTCCAAAAAAGGGTACTGTTTCTCCAGGTAGTTTGAAGTAGCCAAGGGGGTTTTCTGATGTCCTAATGTCTTCTGCTATTTTGTCCATAAATCTGCACATCGGGGGCACTTGGGGGGCAGGGAGATTTTCCTGCACACTTGAAGTAGTCTCCAGATGTGCAGAAAAATCTAAAAAGTTTTAAAAACTATATGGGGGATATTTAAATTTCCCTAAAAGTAAAAGAGTCCCCTGTGCATGCGCACTTACCACTGGTAGCAGCGGTGAAGCCTTGGCGACCGGCGGCTGGGAGCCATGGCTGTTGCTGTGGCGGGGGGAGAAGCCTGGCGGGCCCAGTGGCGGGGAGCCGCGCAGGGCTTGCCACCGTTGCTGCTGGGGGGGAAGAAGCCTGGCGGGCAGGCGGCTGGGAGCTGCGCAGGGCTTGCCACTGTTGCTGCTTGTGGGGGGAGAAGCCTGGCAGGCAGCTGGGAGCCACGCAGGGCTCGCTGCCATTGCTGCTTGGGGGGGGGGGGAAGCCTGGCGGGCGGGCGTCTGGGAGCTGCGCAGGGCTCGCTGCCATTGCTGCGGTTGGTGGCAGCAGGGGGAGAAGCCTGACAGACCACCTGCTGGGCTCACCTGCGGCCGCCTCCTCCTCCTCCATGTGGAGCTCCTGCTGCTTCAGTGGCTGGCCGGCCAGGGGCTGCGGGGAATCCCCCCCCCCCCAGTGCGAGTATCATGGCTCCCACCTCTTGTAACCCCAGATTTTAGAATACCAGGCTTCTATTGAAGGGGAGTTTGGCATCTTCCAATTTGTAGCTATAATTTATTTATTTGATTTTTACCCCACCCTCCCCACCGAGGCAGGCTTAGGGTGGCTTACATAAGAAAACAATGGATAAAACAACAATATAAAATACATGATAGAGTATTAAAACCATTAACATAATGATGGTGATACGGCTGTGATAAAGTGCATATAATGTTCTTTGCGACCAGTATTAATATCGAAATGAGCTCACATAGTATCTTGGGAATGTTTAACTCTTGCCAAAGATTTAATAAAACTAGTTGGGGACTCTTGGTAGTGTGTAACCAGTTATGGTGTTTGTGTGTGTTAATACTAATTTCCAAAAAATCTGGATTTTTCTGCAAATCCATCACAATAAAGTATTCTGATGTGATACAGCAAAGCATTCTTAGCTTTGTACTACTAATCAACCCTGATATGATCTTGTCAGATCTTGGAAACTAAGTAGGGTCAGCACTGTTTAGTATTTGGATGAGAGACCACTGAAGAAGTCCAGGGTTGCTATGTAGAGGCAGGCAGTGGCAAACCACCTCTGAATATTTCTTGCATTGAAAACCCTGTGGGGTTACCGTAAGTAAACTGGGACTTAAGGCCACTTTCCACCATCACTACTACTCAGCAATGTGGAGATACTGCAATAAAATAATTGCAGAAAATACTGGGTGCCGCAATGAAATTTGTAGGGACTGTGGTGACCTGGTGCCTGGTGCTTATCAAGCCGTGACATAAACAATTTATGCAAAAAACTGAAGCCCCATAAGATTGGGTCCTTAATCCATGAACTATTGTAACTCATTTACAAAACTTTTATTACATATATGAATATTTTCACATACTTTAGAATTTGTAATCCTTACTCTATGATGAAATCTTTGCGCTATAATGTATCTTGCAACTCTTTTGTTTTTCCCTCCTCAAAAAGCATTTAATCAAATACATTATTTTTAATCATGATTTTTATCCACCCTGCCATGTGCTCTGGTTTGAACTCTTTGGAAAAAAGAGAATAAATATGTTGTAGAAGAAGAAGAAGAGATTGACTTTATACCCTGCCCTTCACTTGGAGTCTCAGAGCGGCTTACAAACTCCTTTCCCTTCCCCTCCCCACAACAGACACCCTGTGATGTGGGTGGGGCTGAGAGAACTCTGACACAAACTGCTCTTTCAGGTACAACTGTGCCAGAGCTTGTGACTGACCCAAGGTCACATCAGCAGGTACAAGTGGAGGAGTGGGGAATCAAACCCGGTTCTCCCAGATTAGAGTCTGCACACTTAACCACTACACCAAACTGGGTCTCTGCTTGTAGTACTAAGTAGTAGAATATCCTAGACTGAAAGTAGTTGCAAGGTAAGATAGGGTTCTTGTTCTTCCAGTTAATCCCTGCCAGTTCCAGCAGTTGGCAGGCAGTAGAAGAGCCTGAGCAAAAGTTATATTCTTTTTGGTTCCTTGTGGGTTTTCTGTGCCCTGATGTGTTATATGGAGAAACTGGAACCCAACTAGTTTCTTTCTCTGCAGAGAAGCAATTCATATTTATTCCACTTGCATTTGTAAAGTAGTAGAAAAAAACTCTTTCCTCTTTCACCAGTTACTGCACCGAATACCTTAAACTGCATTTTGCACCAAGGATACCATTTTTACAGCTATTCAAATAAAACCTGTTCTCCCAAATTAGGAGTAATCCCCACAATGTCAAAGCAAGTAAGGTACTTGATTTTATGGCTTTGTGTCTCCTTTTTATTCTAACTGTATTTCAAGAGCATAGAAGCCCAAACTTTGTTCAGACTACTTCTGTAGGAGTACTTCTGAAGATTTAGTTGCATTTTGAGCCCCAAGGATGTATCTTAGTTAACCCTGTAACTTTCTTGTAAATATGCAGTATAGCAACACAGGTTACAGGTAAGTTTTACACTGGCAGGAATATGTTAGTGGCAGGTTCTGTAAAGTGGGTAGGATATCCAGCTTTTTTGTGAATTGGCATCAGATGTCAGTGAACGCTTGTTTACATACATTGGGCATGATTTTTCCCTGATGTAGTATCCCTGTGTGGATGGATCTTCATGGGGCCGTAATGTCTCCACTCTCTCAAGAGCTTTGAGTATACACAGATGCCACAGTGTAAGGCTTTTGTACACCTCCCATATCCCCATTCAGCCCCTACCCCCTTCTTCTGTATCAAGAAATACAGGTTACGTGATTGGCAGTTGGACAGAGGTATGCGTGCTGCACACAGGCTCTAATTCCTTGTAATGGCCTGGGGGTGTGTAGCACAAGAGGGAAATGGGACACTTTGGCCACTTCCACACTGTCATTTTTGTCACTCGTTAGTCCCTATTGCTTCAGGGTCATCCCCCCAATGTGTTTTGCTTTCTCTAGTAGTCCCAGAGGGAGCAAAACACATGTGGAAAAGGAGGGAGGGATAAACCCAAAGAAATAGGGGAAAATGAGTGACAAAAGTGACACTGCAGAAGTGGCCAAGAGTGCTATGGCCATGGAGGGAGGAGTATCCTATTTTTTAAAAGTTCATGTAAAATTTATTTTTAATTTTCTTCATGAAGTAGTTCAGCTAGGGATTCTCAGCTGTTGTTCAGTGTTTGTCACTGCAGCAAAGGATTGGTATTGGGGAGATGATGAAATGTACAGCAATAGTATCAGTTTAGAAAACAAGTAATGTCACTCTGATGCTGCCGGTAATGTAATGGCTGATAAGCAGTAGCAAGAAACCCGTTGTCTTTCAGTGTTCCCTGTCCTTTGTAAAATCATCTGGAGTAACTTCGTTGTAAACCATGCTGATAATTTACTAAGTGGAAAGCTATAAGTAGATATCAAGGATTTCTTAACCCAACATGAGATGTAACTCTTGCCACTTGGAAACAGATCCTCTAAATAACATTATGATTTGAAGGCCTTGTGGTTTTGAATCTTCTGTCTCTCCACAATCTGATATGGATGCATTGCGTTAATTGGTGAATGATATTTAACTTGTGTTCTGCACTGTTAAATGTACGTGAGTAACTCAAATCTTGTAATGATTGGTGTTAAGTGAAAGGCTGATCTTAATTATCTACTACAATTTAACAACTTATTTTCATATTTTATCATTTGTACAGCTGAAGCTTGTAAGAGTTCCAATTCTGAGTTGTTTGCTGTTACACTAGTGTTTGGAGTCTTCTAACCTAAATTAAAATAATTTTGGTGGTAGCCTTGTTTTACTGAAGGGAGAGTGTGTTGATGAGCATCCTTGGAGGGGCAGAACTCCACCTTCCTACTGAGTTTTGTCTTCCTCTGAGAGGAGGACATCTTGATGAGTGTTTCCCACCCTATCCTTATGGAGGTAGGAATCAAGCTTCCTGTCCTCTTGGTGGGACATGCCCCCAACTCAGTTTTGTTCCTGCTCAGTAGGGAGAGCAGCACGGTTGGCACTCGTGCCTTTTTTTGACTATTTCTGATTCT